>NW_017257819.1:1291543-1323576 GCF_001594055.1 Mycetomoellerius zeteki | reverse complement strand
TGCAACCAATCAGAAAACAGGATTCTAGTTTGAGTGGTTCGTGAAAATGCACCTTTAAGTGCAAACATTTTTGGGGATTCAAAGCGAACAGACTTTACGTTCTCCCTTCCAGCTTTCCACCATCATAGAAGTTGTACAGCGATGATTTGTGCTTATTATGTGTATATTTATTTAGGAAAATTACATCAAATAACGTTTTCCTCAATATTTGAGCTAGACAATTTACATTTTTATTACGAATAAAACGCACGATATATCCGTGTTCCAATATCATAACTTTGGCGTAAATTGGGTCGTATAAATGTAATATCTAAAGTTCACTGTTGACCTGTTTACATTCAGCTTGATAGGAATAAGATAACTCTAAATGTGTAAACGCGACTCACTCAAGTAGGAGTTATAATAGAGTGTTACTAAGTCGAAGTTAAAAACCATATAAATGTACTAACTAAATGATAAACATTTTACATTACCTCCAACACTCCTGTTTCTACGCTTCATCTAATTACCTTTGTCACACCTTAATATGCTGCAAGCAGATTCTCTAAAGCCTCTACAAAGTTTTCTGAGATTATCGGACAATACTCAGTGATCCATGCTGATCGATACTGATCCATAAATCCAGTTATTTGATGATCATATATGCATTATGGAGAAGCAGAGACAGGTAAAACTGACAGGCCTCCATTATTTTCCTTTTCTTCATAATATGATGTTAGATTGTAATTGTGTGGCACTGATTATACATTAATTATACATATATTTATTTACATAATACTCTTATTTATATTTTTAATTAATATATATATGTATATATTATACATATTTAACATTTCCTTAAATAATTTTAAAAAATGAAGTTAATAGTGATATTTCAGAGTAAATTATAATGTATCTTTAAAGAATTGTTGCCTTCTTTTAGAAGAAGAAACGGGATAAATCACGTCATTCGATCCTGGAACGCCAGATACCAGATGCTCCTACGCTAGAAGAATTTGAATGTCTGCTTGGAGAATCGCCGACAAATTATCCCAAGGGTGAAGCTGTAGAAGATATAGAGAGTGAATTGCATTCGGCTGCTATTGATACAGAAATTTATGAAAAACAGGCTGCTGAAAGAGCAGCTTATGAAAAGAAATATAGTCAGCAAGATGAATCAACAAATAAGGTATTTGAATTACCAATCAAATATTCAATATTCATTGATATACATATATACAGAATGTTTTTTAAAAAATGAAAAGTGAAAAGATATAAAGTACCAGTACTTATATTTTTTAGGTATTATTATCTGAAAACTCTTGTGATGAAATTGACACTGTCCAACCTTGCCTGGAGTCTGAAAACACTTTAGACGATCAAATAGATCAAGTGCAAGAAAGTATTTCCACAGTTCAGCTGATAGACATATCGACTATCCCAGAAGAACCCAGTCATACAGTTCAAGAATTTGAAAATACAATCAAAGAAAAGATTATATGTCATAAGACAAAGGAAACCAAAGTTTTAGATACTAAAAAAGATACTGCTAATGCATTTAAAGATGTCAGACCATTTACAGAGCAAGAATTGGCCTCTTTATATTACAATCAGGAGCTAACATTAGTAGATGCTTTTATTACTGAGTTTACGGAAGCACAATTGAGATGCGCACTGCTAAAACAGCAGCATAAACTGTATGAGCTGCTGATGAGCTATCTGAGGGTGCGAAACCACCTGGTCTCAAATTCTTACGAATTGGAGCGTCTAAAGAAGAGCTGTCGAGAGACGCAGAAGCAGCTTTGGTGTCTAGAGAAGACATCAGAGACAGAAAATGGCGAGTGTCAAGATGGCAATCCCGTCACTGCTACTTATGAGTATTCAATTGCTCATTTCAATCAGCAGACTCTAGTAACGCTCTCCAGGACACTATCTGCTATCAAGGACACGCTACACGATAGCCAAACATTGTACTGTTATGAGGCTGAATCGTTGCGTCTGCAAATTGAACATTATGTACAAAGAGTCACTATGAGCTTCAACGTAAGTTGTTTTCTATTGAAAACAAAACTTAGATCAAAATGTTAACTATTCAAACATTCAAGATTTCTGAAATTCAGTTAAATCAAACTATGTATGTGGTCTAATAGCGTTTTCCCTTGACTGTACTAGTGCACATTGAGTGCATATAGAGCTGTCATACATAAATTGACATAAAGATGTATGTTTAATATAAATATAAAAACGGATTAAACCATGAAATCCTCAATACATTTTATTGTGCTATAAATAGAATCTATTTTATATATATATATAATTCGAAATATTTGAATTTTACTTCCACACGATTTAAATCAGTGTACAACAACTTTAATATGCACTCAGTATGTACTAATGCAGAGCCAAAGGAAAATGGTATAAGTTAAAAAGATAAGCTATATTAAGGTTCTACATGAAGAATCAGTGATCTTACAATCGACACGTCCATAGACTGATTCTTTACACAGCTCAAAACTTATTCAAATCTTTTTTCTACTTTCAGGAGTTTGCTAATCTTTCGCAAACCGCTTCAGCAAATCTTTTACCAGAGCAATCATCCCAAACTCCTCCCCAATTGATCGAACTCAGGATGTGCATAACTATCCTGTTCAACTTCCAACGCCGAATTCTCAAAGATGGCAAATTTGTCACAGACACCAGAGAGTGGTTGTCAAAACTGATAGCGGTGCTCTTGAGAGTCGCAACCTGGCAGGATTTGCTGAACCATATACTGCGATGTCCTGGTGGCGTGATGAACTGGGCCAAGTCCTTCGTACAAGTGCCAGTACCGCCAAAAATTTCGGGATTGAGTTCTTCGCCATTTAATGATCCATATCTTGATCATATTATTGCCACCCTTGCAGTAATTTTGTTGCCGATCAAGGATCGAGATAAATTCCTGGAACAGGTAAAATTAAGAATAAAATATTCATTTTAAGAAATCAGCATTTTAACTTCTTTAATTCTTATATTCTCAACTAAATTTGCTATGCAGGTACAAGTATCCTTGCAGGACACAACAAACAATCCAGGAGATACAGTGTGGGTAATGTTAGATGAAGAGGGTGAAGAAGAGGACGAAGATATCGCCAATGTTGGCGCCGTTTTCTTTGAGAGTGATCTGATTTCTCTTCTCCATCAGATTCCATTTGACAAGCTCTTCGAACAGGTGTTGTTCATTCAGCACCAAAATGACAAATATGAGCAGGAAGAGAAGGCCATCACAGATCATCACATGTTGCGTCTTTTCGCGTTTTATGGCACACTCGTCAAACTTTTAAAGCAAGGTCTGAAGTCATATGATTCGCCAAGATATAGACAATTAGCGAAAAGACTCAGCGCGTTGATCAGAGATGTTGTTCAGTACGCCAGTGATCAGTGGGAAGCTTTTGACAAGAGCCAAGTACGTAAAATTAGAATCTATGTATTTGCAGAATTCTGCAGGTATATATTAATCAAGCAATCACAAAGACATGCGCCGTATACTTCTTTTGTTATTAATTTTATTTCAATTTATTAAGAATGTAAATGAATATATTATACAGAGAGTTGAATATATTATAGTTTCTTTCACAAATTTATAATTTATTGCATATTTTGTTTTAGAAGTAATGTTAGTAGTCAATTTTAGTAGTTAGAAAGGTCAAAAAACGCGAACAATATTTATTGGATCTTTAAAAATAAACTAGTTTATTACAACATACATTAAGAATTAAACTAGTTTTTTATCTATAAATTAATCGGAAACATTTCGACTTTATTAATTGTAAGTACTTCTTTAGTCCATTTAAAAAAAATAATTAAACATTAGGAAAAAAGATACAATATATTAAAAACATGAGGTCATATCACAGGTTGAACACAATACATTTGACATTACAAATAAAATTGTATAAAATTGATAAATCTTTAACGTTATCTTATTATCGAGTGAGTTTAACTATTTTGTCATTAGATGGCGAGAAAATTGTCTCATAATCTCATTTATTTGTCTGTGTTAGATATTGCATGAAGTAGTTAAACTCACTTGACAATAAAATGACGTTAAAGATTTATCAATTTTATATAATTTTATTTATAATGTTAAATGTATTGTGTTCAACCCCCCCCCCCTGTGATATGACTTCATGTTTTTAATATATTGTATCTTTCTTTTCAATGTTTAATTATTTTTTGTAAATGGACTGAAGAAGATTTACAATTAGTACAGTCGAAACATTTCCGATTAATTTATAGATAAAAAGACTAATTTAATTTTTAATGTATGTTGTAATAAACTAGTTTATTTTTAAAGATCCAATAAATGTTGCTCGTGTTTTCTTACCTTTCTAACTACTAATTTTTGCTTAGTAATCTCGAGCTAGATATTTTATATATTTCCGTGTCAATTTTGTTTAGATAACCGACGAATTGATGCTGCTGAAGCTGCAGACTGAATATGATTGTTTTTTTCTAAGAGCGATCCTTTGTATATTCTCGTCACGACGTCTAGGTGCCTGGCAATATCTTGCAGCGATACCATACCATATTATATCACCTACTACTTTGTGGCACATCTTCTATATCCTGCATTCTGATTCTACATCTGGTGACATAGCAACATCGAATATGTCAGTCTCAGGTAAACTATAAATAAAATAATAATAACACTTTTTATAATTATATAATTTTCTTTATCTTTTTAATCCTTTAATAAAAGTATATATTATTAACAGTGATTTGATATTGTAGATTGGGAAACAGCGCTAAGTTGTCCTGAACTTCATAGGCAATTCGAGGAAAAACTGGGCAATATGCCTGGTGATGAGTCTTACTTTCTACTGACAACCTTTGCTAATATGGCCATGGCTAGAGGCCATAAAGACTACAATTTTGTGAGAACAACTACAATTGATCTGTTTCAGGTATGTTAATAAATATACAGGGTGTAACTGAAATAAGGAAACAAACTTCGGGACCGAACTCCCCATATCAAAACATGAAAAAAAGTTCATATGAACGTATGATCGCAAACTCACTTTTATTGATAATGAGATACAGCTCCCCTTTATTAATAAAGGAAAATAAGAAAATAATACTTATTATTATTTAATTATTTATTTTTAGTTTTTAAGTATAACAAATGTTTGAAGTATCTCCCATTTAATTCAACACGCTTGGACACGTCGGATTATGGACTGTTGCACTCTTTCAAAGATCCCGGTGCGATTGCAAATGGTGTCATAGGTAAAGATGTGTAATAGTATATCTTAATTGGCGATTGAACTTTCATAAACTAAGGGCTTTAAGTGTCCTCACAGATAAAAATCTAGAGAATTTAGATCGGGGAATCATGGAGGCCATGTAATCATGGCCTTGTAAACATTTTGAGCTATATCTCAGTAACAGTGGATTTGTGAATATATGTTTATATAAATTGTTTTTTATGTTTTAGTGTGAGGAGCTCAACCCCAAAGTTTGTTACCTTATATTAATTACACCTTGTATATTTAAGTCTAATTAATCAAATAATTTACCACTAACATAATAATAACAAGACCCTCTATGCATTTGATTTATTGCAAATTCAAATTTGATTTTTTTTAATTCAATTATTAAAATTAATCTAATGAATTGAATTATAGATTGGATTTCTCAGCGAGGAAACCCAAGAGTCATGCTCGAAAGACGCAAGGTTACTTTTATCAAACTTGACAAGCAAATATCCTACTCTTTTGTCTGATATTCTGCAAAAATTGAAGGATAATTTTGTATCAGTTGGAAAGGTATAATAATATTTGTTTAAGATTTTCTTTTTATAATAAATCCTTTTTAGAAATATGTCTTTTATATATGTCCACATTATGCAAATTACATTTGTTGCTAATTAGTTTTAATTATATTTTAATGCTCTTATCATGATATCTCTCAAAAATTACTTACACACACACACAGGGTGTTCCAGAATATTTGGGATTATTATTTTTATATGCAGATAGAGTGGACTGAACTGAGTCGAAAAGTCCTCTACAACTTTTCAATTTTCACAATAATTAACGAGTTATTAATTAATAAAAATGTAAATATGTAGTAATTTGGTTCATTAGGGTTAAACAGGTATTTGATATGTTCCAACCTTGTTTTATTAATATATTTAATGCTTTTTACGTCAAAAACAGTTTATCTCTTGATATATTACAAAATTATTACAAAAATGTTTATCACACAAACGATGATTACGAATTTATTTTTATACATATATTTTTATACATTATAATATCTCGCTATTGAATTGATATTTTATGATACATTCTAAATTCATTATGTATGTAATACACAAATCGATTTTATATAAAAGTAAAAACAATTTCTTAGTAAAAATATCATTGCATGTAATTTTGGGATTATATTTTCAATAATATTATTCAATAGTATTTCAATAGTACTATTTTCAATAGTACTTTCAAAAAATACAATAAAAAAACCGATTTTTTTAAGTTGACAAACTGAGATGATCTCCTTAAAAAGTATTATAATCTCGACATTTTAGTAGGATTTTCGATTTAAAATTATCTCAAAAATTTTTAAAAGGCGGTGGTTGTGGGACACCCTGTGTATGTAGAATATAAATATGTAATTATAAGAACTATATAGTATAATATTATAATACAATAATAAGCTAATTTATTATTAAACTTTTAGATAATGTATATATATATATCTTTTTAATGATTTTAGTTGAGTTTGTATTTGTTCACTGAGCTGAAAATAGGAACATGGGTGCCACAACAGCAAGACATAACAATTCTATCCACTTGGTTGCATCAGCATCCTTTAACTTCATCTGAAAGCCATCTTGCTCGATTGATTTTTTCACATTTGAATTGGGGCCTTGACAGGTAAATTATTTCAATATTTCTAAGTTTTCCGGAAATGCAAATTTCGACAAAAAAATTTCATTATTATACAATTTTAAGTCTTTTAAATTTATCTTCTTTTTTTCCTTTAGTATTTGCTCTACTAAAATGTTTTGTAATACAATTAATTAAATGTATCTTTTTTTATTTTCCAAAAAGTTATTGGAATTGTAACTGCAAAGTTACTGATTCAAAATTGTTGTCTAATGTATGATTAATTTTTTCCTTATAGAAATGACAATCTTTATCTTCCGATTGACCTGCACCGACAAGTGGCACTGTTGATTGTCAAACTTACAATGAAATACGTGCCTGATACCCCAATACAAACGGCTTCATTATTAACTGAAAGCATGAAACAAGTTAGTTATCAATTAAAAAATATATATTTTTTTTATATTAGTAGTTCCTTTAATCATTTAAAGCATACATTTTTTTATACACGCGCACACACGCATACATATTAGAATTACCATTTCATTAACGAAACACATTCATTAATACTTTATGAGTAAGAAATAAAATTTATTTTTTATTTTATCTCAGGTTTCCTCAATAGTGAGAGCTCAAAACAGTGAGCAAGCATTCAGCCTGTGGGCATGGGAGATGATGAATAAACTAAAGTTGCACCAGTTGGATCGATCAGAATCCGTGTGTCAATATACTATTTCGAATCCGACCGAGAGTCTCTCTTGCGTGCCTAACATGGAGTCGGACTCTTTCTTGGAAATTTTGATGAAAGGAATACGTGAGAGGCAGCCAATAGCCAGTTACGCCTCCGTATTGATGACCCTATGGGGTCATTCGGTACCACTGATCTGTGTCGAGGGTTTCAGCCAATTGCAGATCTTACAGTGCTACTATAAATATGATCAAGTGCTGATCTGTCTGCATCATGTAATACCGTTGTTTCTTGATTGTCCGGATTCTTTGCTGAAGAACGACAAATTTGTTAGCCTAATCGTGCCTCTCATCAACGCTGATCGGACGTACATGAAGATAGCGAAGAATCTGATCGCTCCGGAATTTCCCGGTCCGGTTCTCAGGCAGTTCGCGAACATGATCGAATCTCATTTGCATCATTATAAACGGTAGACATGAGTGAAATGTATTTTGAAATAATGAGCGGAAGTATAAAATTAAGAAAGATCAAATCTTTTATAGAAAAAACTAATGTAATTTATTAAAAGAATTGATATACAGTATAAATATACAGATAAAAATAGATAATAGATCAATAATTGTATAGATATTTAAAAAATAATTATTTTTATACACTGATTGCAGGTATTGCTTGAACAGCCCAGAACGATTTGTGCACCTATGGCTCAATGTGTTGACACTCGTCCAAGATTGGAATAAAGATCACAATGTTATGTATTTGATGGACAGCGTGATCCGTGCTGCGTTCTTTCACTTAGAATCTAGGGCGATGACAGAAAACATGTTCCAGAATCTCTTTTGTGTAAGTTTTAGCGATCTAATTATATTCTATTATATCATACACGGTATTCTAGAATTAGCAAATAGTAAGCAGCTATTTTGTATAAAAAATTAAACAACTGTAATAATTATAATTGTTTCATGCTTTTAACGAAATATTTATTTTGTTAGCCTGCTATAGACGGAAGTAATGAGGTATGAGATACATAAAAAGCGATTTATTTGTTTTGTTTTTTTAAGTTAATTAATCAAATTATTCAGTTACATGTGCATTTATACTGGTAGTTAAAAAAAATTATGTAAAATTTAAGTATTGTAGACTTACAATTTCTTATATTATAAAAAAAAAGGTTTTTCTCTTTTATTCGATATCTTATATATAGATATGCATAGTTTAATATATCATAAAGTTTGACTGTCATTAACATATTTATACTACATAACAATTTAATAATCGCATTGAATATACCATCTATAGAATATATCATCCAATCGAGCACCGGGATCGTTTGGATCATTTCTGAGCTGGGCAACAGGATCTTCTAACTCGGCGAGTCTTCTTGGTGGAACCGTTCAGACAATATGGCTCGCTTATCAGATTCTTTCCACAGAGCAGTATGATAAGGAGCTTAAGACTGGACTATGGCGCGAGATCCTACGAGAATTGTCTATGCAGTCCAAGATATCTTTAGACGCTGCACTCAAGGTTTAAAATCAAGTGTATGACTGTTGAATGTACTCCAAGTATATAAAATTATAACAATTATTAATTATTTCAGCGGGCCTGTGTAACAGTAAAGATGACTCCGTTTAGCGTAAACAACCTGGCTATTTACCGCTGGTCCCAGCAAGCCCTTGATACACCTATGGATCATCCAATTCTACCTCTCTTGTGGCAAAATTTCTTTAGTTTGTTCCTTGCACGAGCTCCTATCATTCCGGGGTGAGTATTATTATTATCTTAACAGAGCAATAATTCTGTAATCATGCAGGTTGAGGAAAAGTATGGAATATCTCGAAAACGAGGTATTCAAAAGAAAAATGTTTCATTCAAAAGAGTTTTAACAAATGCATCAAACGGTGATACCTATTTGACCTTAAGCGCAGGTATAAAAAAACTAAAAGTTAATTTTAAAATTTTTAATGGAAACCTGTTTTTTCCATACATTTTCTTCACCCTGTATATGTATACAGGGTATCCCAAAATTCGGGCATATAAAGCATATAGAATTAAATTTTTTATTTTAAATTGTTCTAGATCCATGGATAAAGGTGGAGTTGGAGAAAAATTTTTCGAGGGGATGATAAATCTAAGCTACTTGAAAAAGTTGAAAAAACGACTGCATGAAATAACAGAGTATTTCCAAGGGAAAGGAGAAAAGGACACAGACAACGGAAAACCTATTACAGATGATAGGCGTGTATTTTATTTCAGTATCGCAAAGTAAGTGAACATAAAGAAAAAATGAAATATTTCGTTTGAACATATATCTTATAGAAAAATACTTATCACAGGTTTTACAAAACATTGAGCCTTTGGTTGGAAGAACCTCGTCTTCAGGAACCAGGTCTTTATCTTCCAGCGTTGCCACCGCAGTACATGTCGCAGAGGTTAATTCTACTAATGCAAGGAGATCGAGTAAGTCAATCATGTCAGATTTTCAATTCACATACAACTTTACGTAATAGTATTATTCATAATAATACTAATTGCTAACTTCCAGACTCTCTGGTTAGAATACGTCGATTACTGGGCGGTACAGCAGAGTCAGCTCAAGGCCGTCTGCGAGTGGGAGCGCGCGACGTTCCGTGATCCCGAGAATCAGTACCAGAAGTTTTCTCAACCTTCGTCAAATGCTGTAGAATCAATTGATCCTCTTTGCAGAATCTTCCACAGACTAAGTTCCTACGAACAGCCGGTTTTGCCGCCTCCCTTGAACCGAAATCATCCAGTGATGGGCTATGTGGCCAGAGAATGCCTCTATAACTCTACTACCGTTATCGACCTAGTCAAACCACATCTTAGAGTCATTCTTGATTATGCACAGACCTACAATCTCATGGTATCTGAGCATACCGCGGCGGACTGCAATTTCCTCGAACTAGTCCCAACTCTCTATCGAATTTACGAGAACCACGTTACCTTGCACGCTCTTTGTGATACTTCACCATCCAACCAGAGACGTGCTAGATCGGGCACACCTCCCACAGTGCATTGTGCAGGCCCCGGGATCATCGACATCACAGTAAAGAATATTAAATATTAACTCTCTCTCTCTCTCTCTCTCTCTCTCTCTCTCCTTGCAGAAATTTACATGTCGTCTAAAAATATGAAATAATTGTCAGTGTTAAAAGAATTATAAATATGTAGACATATATTTTTATACAGTAATCTTCATTTAAATAAAATAAGTCGTTTTTCAGATTTTATATATTTATATTTTGTAGGTTGAAGAAGCGCACGTTAGTGAAGGTGTGGATCATATGATAACTCAAAATCGGGCCGAGTACGAAAATCTCTTAGTGAAAGCTAGTCAACCACCACCCAGCAAGGTCACTTTAGGCTGCGTTTTCATTGATCATTTGATCGCGTAAGCAGTTTAATCAATTGATTTATTTTGATCCTAGAACGTGAACGCATGATCTAAATCTGTATATATAATATTTCACATTTTAGTAATTAAATTATTAATAGTAGCAAAATAAATTGCATACTTTTTAAATCTCATCTATACATAATATTTTTCATTCATTAGCATGCTGGAACAGGAATTAACTGTTAGTCGCACTAATGAAAATACCGCTGTATTGCGGAAGGTACAAGAGAGTGGAGTCAGACTATTCTATCATTTAGTAGAATTCTATACAGAAGAAGCAGCGCTATGCCCTCCCACAAAGCAACTTATAACTACTTGCTTGGAAAAATTAGGCCAGGTACATATTATTTTTATCTAAAATTATATATAATTATGTAAAAATCACACTCATACTTATATTATTATTAATTAACTGTCTTAGTATTTGGTATTTCCTTTTTACATTAACGTTTTTATTGTTAATAGTATGTTGATAGTATGTATTTAATTGTTCTTAGTATTATTTACATTTTTTATATTTGTTCATAAGAAAGGTCTTAAATTTAATATTTAATAAAGGCCCCCTTGTGGAATCTTAACAAACCATAAAAAGTTGTTTAGGACCCACATGAAATAGTAAAACCTATTTTATATCCCAAAAGTGCTAGAAAAATAGATTTTTTTTTATTGTGTCTCCTTTTGTAAGTTGAATTTTCTTGTATCACCATAGAACTTATCATGAATTGGATGCATTGCAAAAGTTTCTGATAATTGGACTTAAAGGTTTTAGTTTTAAAGGTCGTTTATTATGACTCTATTATTAAAAATGGAAAAATAAAAATAGGGGATCTAAAATGACATCCTTGACATATAGTTTTATATATAAGGTTACAATAATTAAATTTTTTATTAAAGTGAATCTGAGCGTACTCTTTAAGACACGCTGATTACGAATCCATTAATTAAACGGAAAAATCAATGATGGATTCAAAATGGTCGATCCAAAATATTTGTATTCAATTATATACAATATATAAAGCCATATATTTAATATATTTCAAAAATGAAAAATGCGTTATCTTTCGACGTTCTATTGTGTACTGTTAAAGTAGGATTAAGATAATATATTAGCTATATTAGGATTATTAGGAATACTTAGATATCTGTTAATCTTTTTTTGAACTTTATACAAGATCTCATAAAACAAACTTGAATTGAAATAGGCAAAAACGAATTATGAATTTATGCAAGTATGAATTTATGAAATGCAAGAACTATGAATCTAAACGTATACAGGATGTTGGAAAACATTTTTCAAGTACTGAGGATTTTCGTTCTATTTTCAGTTATTCATCAGCGGCGAGGAAGCCCAAGGTCCACAATTACTAAGCACTATAATCCAGAGGTCTAATCTTGGAGGTTTATTGGGGCCACACTTTACTCCTGTCGCCGGGGGAGCCTCTACATTCTTACAGATGTATCAAATCGTCGTGGATTTATCCACCTGTTCTAATGTCGACTTGTGCTTCGTATTGCTCTCGAAGGTGAATAAACTTGAACTGAATATCATTTTCGATTGCGACTATTAGATTATTAATATACCAGTTGTTGCAAAGAATATTATTAAGATCTCGATGGTCTAAAGACTTAGGACGCTCGCACAGAATGCAAGAGATCCAGGTTCAATCCCCAGCCGAAGTAATATTTTTCGCAACAAAATCATTTACAGATTTTAATGTATTATTCAGTATTATTAAGTTCTAAGATGTCTATGAGCATCGAATTATTAAGTCAATTTAACTTGTGATATTACTACAATAGTTCAATGCGAGATTTGCGTTTCAAGACCGAAAAATCATTTCGGCATGCAGTTTAAATGACTATACATAGAATATAAATTTACATAGAATTATTCAAGCATTTAAGATCCAGTTAGACCGTTTAAAGACATTTTTCTTCTATTGGTTGTGTACTCACGATCCTACGAGATTCTTAGTTTAATATAGATTCTTATTGTTTCTATTATAGTTTGATGTTGGCAGCTGGCTAAACTATCGCCGTCCGCGATTGAGTGAAAGATCTACCTTCATAGATCTAGTTTCCAGAGCATTATGCAATATTGGTTTGAATCCCGAAGAAGAAAAGCTAATGCTGCATGAAGTGAGTATCCTCTTCAGTTATTCGTTCCAAAGTATATTGGATCTGAATTTTAATTCAATAAAATCAAAATATTGTTACATTTATTTCCATTAAAAGAAAAACGCAGATAAAATTATGATCATTGATGCAGCTGTTTCGAAATCACTTACGACTCATTCTCCTACACGAATTCCCCGAGCATTATGGTGAGGTCTTAAGTGCAGTGCTGAGAGGATCCGAGAGTCAAAATCTGTCTTTAGATGTGTGGCGCGACTTGTTGGGAGCACTCAGCAACAAGCCGAAGAATAACGCACCCTCCCAGAACCCTCTTAAAATCAGAGATGAGATCAGACACTACGCTACTGAACAAAGACTGCTATCTCGCCAAGAGGTTTGATTATATGTGTATAAAAAAGAAATTTTTTTCTGTTTCACTGCTTTGTTTTATACGTAATAATAAAACAAAACTTAGCATCTGGTATGATACATACTTTTATGCGATTTCAGATGCACGATACCGCTGTGCTTCTAAGCCGACACTTCATGAAAGAGAGATTGCAATATGGATTATACGGGCTTTATCCAAAGTATAGAAGCTACAACGAGCCATTGACTATTTTTTTGGGTATGGTCGGCCACGCTTTAGTCGTATTGACGCTGCAAGCTGATCGAGGATCACTTGCCGATCAATGTAAGCAAATTTTCCTATGGAATTTCAAATATCTTAAATAGTCGCATAGTAATTTGAACCTAAAATATGTAAGTCACATTTAAAAAAAAAATCATTGTATATATTCTTTCAGTGTGCGATAAGATTTGGCCAGTGTTGAGCGAGATGTTTGCGCCATGGATTACTCCGTACTGGACGAGGAACCTGCGAGAGCCGACGGCCGCATGGATTCAGCAATTGACGGACGACAGGTCGGTGTTGCTACCGTGGATTATTACCGACGGTCCTTACGCGAATCGTACGATGGCGATGTTTGCCGAGTGTATTCGTTTCATCATCGATACTATGCCGGCATCCAGCAAGATTCTCAGTTTCGTATGGCAGTTCTACGTGGCCAACTATGCTCACTCATCCGTCAAGGACCATGTATTGAATGTTGTGCATGGTAACTTGTTGTCTCTTCCTTGGGATCGCTTCTACCCCGCCATCAATGATATCGAGTTAATGATCAAGGTCATTGATCAGTATCTGCCGGACTGCCACTTGTTCCTCGGAAGCATCTTCACTTGGGTCAACTGGTCTGTTTGGATCAACGAATTAATGACCACGCAATCGTTGCCGGTCGCTGCTAGGATGCACGTTTGTCTGCTGAATTTGTTGGTGAAGCTCTCTAATGAACCAAACGTCAGACAGGTAAGAAAGAAGCGAGTAGAACATGGGGCAGACATACGTCGATATACAAAACTAAAGTACGCTAAAACAATTAATTGTTGTGCTAATTTTAGTCTTAAAATATTTCTAAAATTATTAAAATATCTCGATCCGGAGTTTATTGCTCATTGTTTAAGTTAAAAAATTCATCAGAAGTGTGCTATTGCTCTGTGGTAGTCGATAATGGTATACCTATAATTATTCTTGATGTTTCTTTGCAATATCTTAGTATAAAAAATAGCAAAAAAATTTTGATATATATTTATGGTATATAATTATACTTGGTATATATTACTATATGTGTTTTGGAAGTGGGAATGCTAGCGTAATGTGAAGTCAGCACCCCCATTTTTAACATTAATTTCCTGCGATTGGAAAAGACTATTAGATTTGGATCTAGAACAAGGAATCAGCAATAAATTAGCACTTAATTATGATATATAAGCGAACTTTTTTTTTAATGATGCCAGTTTTATAGAGATCTATCTGACGTTATGAGAAATTTCGGCAGATTACACTTTTTGGCAGAAATAAAGGCTATGCCTCGGGTTTCTCTAACTCTAGAACTTGAAAAATGAAGTAAAATTTGAAAAATTAGGATCCAATTTTCAAAAAAATTTTTAAATATAAACTAGGTAAAGCATATACTAAAATAAAAATAGAACTTCAACCAGTCCAATTAATGTTCCAGAACGAGAAAGCGGTGCAATTAGTTACGGAAGCCGAGAGCTTTTCTTGGCATTTAATTGACGCCACAGCGTATGACCAAGTAATTAATTGGCATGTGATGAGTTGCGATCCCAAAGTGATCCTATGCCTGGGTAAAGATCAAACTCATGCTATCGATGTAGCTGTCAATAAGTGAGTCTAATTCATAATGTATTCACAGCGAACTTATGTATTCATAAGAACTAATACCAATATTGAATGTAAAAATAATTTGATATACACAGCTTGCTGAAAATAGCAGCAGCTTATGACTCTACGGTGAAACATTTTCATCCTACCACTCTGAAAAAAAGACAGATGTATGTACGTTCATCGATAAAGTTGCTGATCAACTGCACTACAAGACACAAATCCCTTCTCTCAACTAACAATAAAGCGTTCACTAGCATGTTATCGCGGATGCTCGACGAGATGGAAATCGTCATCACTAGCAGTGAGTATCAAAGTTTCAAAACTGACCAATCTAAAAGTTTAAGATCCTATAATACTAGCTTGCTTATATCTAAATACTGAAGAGGTTAGCAATCTGAAAACCTTTCTCCTTAAAATATTGCTATAATGTTAATTTTTTTGCCTAGCTGTCTCTGAGTCACAACAGGTTGCCGAAGCCGGACTGCTAATCACTGAGTTTTTGCACTCGATCAACCAAAGCGGAACCTTGATCGATCATCTTCGCAGCAGTTGGACGACATGGCTGCTAGAGCGGACTGCTAGCAGTCCGGTGTTGATGGGAATATTAAGGGTAATCGGAATAGCAGTTGCTTCTTCGTCCACTCTAGGTCACCTTATGGAAGCTGCCTTGGAAGCTTACTTCAAATACAATAGTAAACGATTGATCTATTCTTGTGTAACAGTTCTATCTTGTTTTGTATCAGATTTAACTTATTTATTTATAATTGATTATATATACACTTTTAGTAACGGAAGACGTTCGACCGACGTGGGCGTCAGTGTTGATGGTCTTACAGCCTGTAGTACCGCGTCAGCCGCCATTAGAATCCGTACTGGTGTCAGAAGGAAGATTGCTAGCCCTTTACTCCGTATTGCTGAAAAGACTTCCATCCTGCAGAGATATCCGAGAAGAAGGCATGCTTCTGATTAACTTAGTGGACTGGATTAGTGCTATTAAAACCACGTAAGTATTTCCAGAAATTAAACAAAATAAAATTCTGAGAAAGTTAATCTCGTTTATCTAGAGATATCGTAGAAGACAAACTGCCTTTGCTGTGGGCAAAAGCATGCGAGCTGGCCTATAGACAGTGTCGATACAGTGAGAACACAGTGATCGCTGCCAGAGCCTTAAAGGGATTAGCACGAGCATTACTAACAGTAGCGGATGATGCAGGACAAGGATGGGGTATCCTTGGGGCTATTGGATTAAGAAAAGGTTCTCAGCTCACCGTACGGTAAGTTGCAGCGATGTAACTATCGAGAAAAGTAGATTTTTATTCTCTTCATATATTTAGCACTTTTTTCCATTAAATTTTCAGGTGCAAGTTCCTAAGTCGTGCTATAGCTGTCTATTGCTTGGCACAATTACCGGAATCTAAATCCGATCAGCAATTAGTGAGGTATACTTCACACTCGCCCGGTGTAGCACCTTCAAGGTTGACCGATCCAGACACAATGGAGATTCGTCCTAGCACAGAGGCTGTGAAAGCAATGCAGAATTTGGAAGGGCTCCTGGTAAACAAGCAGTACGCGGAGCTGCGGGGAGACGTGGAAAGAGCCATTAGACTCATCAAGGATTCTGCCAATTCTCTTCATAATGTCGTTGAAATTGTTGGCATACTCGCCATGGAGCTCTACAATCAAAGATACCTACATGTGCTAACAGAGTGATACTAGTTTTATTTATACATAGATTCAGTGATAGACTGATAAACGCTTTGAATCGTTTCAAAGCGTAATACA
This sequence comes from Mycetomoellerius zeteki, assembly GCF_001594055.1. Lineage (NCBI taxonomy): Eukaryota > Metazoa > Arthropoda > Insecta > Hymenoptera > Formicidae > Mycetomoellerius > Mycetomoellerius zeteki. Next base: position 1,306,480 of record NW_017257819.1, on the reverse strand, counting down.
TGACCTCGTAAGATTTTTGATCGAAAGCTGAGTTTTGAATCGCTCTATGACGTCTTTTAAAGCATTTTTAATTCTTCACTATTGATTTTAATATTTTAAGCTTTGCAAATTTTCAATAATTCAATAATTAAATATTTTAAGGAAATTCTATAAATACTTTCAGGAACTTTCACGATGAATTGCTTGAGAACTTGTGAATGCTCATTACGTAAATTTTACCAATGCAATGACGCGTTTAAATTGAATGCTATAATTATTCATATCAATCTTGGAGATTGAGATTATATTACGATTATTCGTTTATATTAATATTCGATCGAATTGAATCTTAATCTCTCAAGAAATATAATTGTGATATAGTTTCGATTTTAAATTTAATGCGTAATATAGACTTAAAATAAGTCACGCGCATATTTGTTTTATTTAAATTTTTCAGGTTTGTATCGATCTAGTTACGAAGTTTTTTGATTTGAGACATATAAAATTTAGGATGCATTCAATTTAAACGATCATAGTCAAATAGCTATATCAATAGTATATAATTGAAATAATATTTAAGGATGCAATGGTTGTTTACACTTAATATAAAATTTATGCATTCGACTTGCGTCATCGATACTTCGGTACCTGTGTATATGAATTCTGTGTTACACCAATAAAATATTTGATTTATATTTACGTATTACATTAAGATTCTGATAACACAGTTATTATAATTTCGTTATTTATATCGCACAGAGTCGTTCAAGAACAATGGTTGTCATAAAAAGTCGTTGACAAATGAATAAAAAGATTATTAAAGATTCTTCAAATTAAATCGCATATAAAACTACTATATAATTTAACATACATACGAGACTATTATTTTTATATAAGATGCTTTTAAATTGATATTACAAGATTTACAAACTATTTTTGTGGTAACACTGTGGACACACGATTTATAATATTTTGTTAAAATTATAAAACAATATATATCTTATCTTGCATAGTTCCATAACAACATTCATTAGATTATCGCCTTATTCTGATGGAGTCAAGAAAGAACTACGTATAAAAACTTCGTTAAAATATATAAGTTACTTTGTTTCTTAAAATTCAATTGTCATAATTATCATACTTTTAAAACGCTACGGCGTGCATCTCGTAGCAGCTGCGAAGCTTCGCTGAGCGGGTACTCGATCAGCTCGCACTCAAACTGATCACTGAAAGCGTTTCTAAAAATCGGTAGCACGTCAGCAACCGTAACATCCATGTCCAACTCTCTAGAGATACTGGTTACACTCTTGCCTTCGATGCCACAGGGCACAATGTAATCGAACCACTTAAGATCAGTATTGCAGTTGAGCGCGAGGCCGTGGGTAGTAACATAACGGCTGCCGTGGATGCCTATGGCACAGATCTTGCGATCACCAACCCAGACTCCTGTGTCAGGCGAGGTCTCGGCCTTGATACCAAGCTCGGCGCACACACGGATCACCATACGTTCCATTTCATGCACGTACCACTTGATACTGGTGTGAAATTGCTTGAGATCGAGCACTGGATAAGCCACCAGCTGACCGGGTCCATGGAAGGTGATTAATCCGCCGCGGTTCGTCTTCCAGAATTCTGCACCGAGACTCCTCAGCTTCCTCTCGTCTTCTTCCGTATATCCTTTGCTACGTATCCCTATCGTGTACACTGGCTCATGCTCCAAGAGCAATAGCGTATTTGCTACTGCGTTCAAATGTTTATGATGATGATCTGATAAAGCCTTTTGTAATTGTAGACTGACTCCGTACGGTAAACGACCGGCTAGTAAGACTTTTACCACTCGTGAATGCATCCTGACGCTCGATGACATTAAAATGAATATTTTTAAGGCCAAAAAGCAAGGATTTTGTTAGCTTGAAAGATTTAGCGAATTGTCATCGTTTTGGTTCTCCTTTTCTATAGTAATGGCCTTTGCATCAAGTGTCATATATAGCAGAAGGGATACCTGCAAATGTGTGAAAGTTATTTTGGATGATGAAAATATTACCAGTTGTTTAATGATTATATTTTTATTTATATAAAATCCTTTCATCATTTTTAAATTATAAATTATGACCTTGATATTTTTACATTTTTTTTAGTGACTATAATTGATATTATCTATTTGAATATTTAACAGCTTTTTCGTATTAAAATAATGTTTTTTACGTTTCATATGATTTTATTATTTATACGTGTATCAGTGTGGCTTCAACTAATTGTACGTACATAAGCATCCGTGGCTGCGTAATTTTTCTGGGCGTTGCTGAGAGGTTGTATATGCCATTTACTCATTCGCACGTCCGGACTTTTGTTGATTTTTTTCTTCAACTAAACGCATAAAGATTTTGTCCCAATTTTAATTTTATCTTCAAAATTCTGTAAAAACAACATGAAGAAACATGTAATACCAAATAAGCAGTCAATTTTTCCAAACTCCAACGGCAAGATCGCTTCAAAACACGATTAGCGTAAGTCCCGCAGTCCAGACAATTATTCTCTACCACTTTCTGAGCAGGAAACTCTTTGAAATCCCTCCCTAACTTCCACACGTCGCTGCAAAATATTAAACATGTGATTATTGATATTTTTTTACAGGAGAAGCATTTGCGAAAGAATGCAGATAACGCCAAATGAAGTTTGCAGACAATATTAAGTGAAAATGGACCGAGAAATGTTTAACACAAATGAATGAAGGAGGGCTATATTCGATAGAAGCCGATTTTCAGTTCAAAAACAACAATATCATCACCTCGGTGATTGAACTGATAAGACGCCTACACGAAATTCGGAAGATCCAAATTCGAATTTCAACTGAAGTGATATTTTCGCATAAATTATATACACCATTTTATTACAATGTTGACATTTATTACCGTGATATTAAATTGCTTGCCAACTTAATTTGTGATATTATATACTCCAGCTTCAGTCTGAGTGTGTTCCAAGCGCATTTATTGGAACTGAAAATCGTAAAAATTTATACAAAAATATTAGTCACCAAAATCCGCCTTAATCGATTATGGCCCTCACATTTATAGAATTTGGATTAAGTATTTCAACGATCGAGGCAATAATATAAAAGGCATTAATTTTTTCGTCATACCTTAGTTCCGACTTTGTTCATTTGTATTGAAGTTTGTAAAGTAACAAAACAGCGACTATAAAGTAAGTCTTACTTCAACAACAAAAAAGATAATGCAATATATATAAATAAAGAAAATACATATGTATATACCAATGAGTTTCGATATTACGGCGTACACAATTACTGGTTCTCGATAAACCGAGTCGAATGTGATAGCATAAAATCCTTTGTTCAATGACAATTAATCACATATGGAACTTGACGAGCAGAAAGTAAGAGTGCTTATAATGTTGTAATTTTATAAAAAATTCTGCAGATTGTAAAAATTCTTTCGATTATTAATAACAATGGAAAAAATTTTAACAGTCTTGATGAAAGTCTCATGTAATACGTATATTTTTATCTATAAGTAAATTATTTTAACTCTAACACATTGAAAAAATAGTAAAACAAGGTCTTTCTGGAAACAATTTATCTCTCAAACAATACTATTCTCTAAAAAAAAAATGGAAATAGATTATTCAGTAATTACTGACTTTTTAATATTGACGCCAACGAGCTTGACTTTCGAGTGACACAGGAGTTCAACGAATGCTGCTGGGAGCTTCTTCAGCAAATAGACATACAAGAGATAACACACACTGTCCTCCAAGCAAATTTGCACCAGCGCTGTTTTTCCACTGCCAGTTTGGAAATTAAATGGCCACTCCAGATCGAAACCTATTGGCACGATCTCCTTCTCACTGCGCTTCACTTCTTGTCTAAAAGAAAGAGATTAGAAAAATATATATAACCCAGGAGAGGAGGGTTTGAAACATTTTATCTCAAATTTCTTTTATTTCTATGTCCAGGCTTTAGGGTGCTATTTCATTTATGTGTTTTTGTTGTATGACAAATGTGTGCAAGAAAGAGAAAAAAAGAGATCCAATCTCTTTATCCTACAACCAATCAATAGGATTGAAAAATTTGTCATACGACAAAAATGAAATAGCGGCCTTACTCTTTGTATTTCATAAATTCTTTTTTTATCTCTTTGCACTTTTGAGAACTATTCTACTATCTTCTGCACTCACATGAGATCGTCACAGATCTGAGCACAGTTAAAGAAGTCATCAGCATATTGAATGCGTCCCTCGAAGACAATTGGAGGCAAAGTTTTTATGTCAGGCTCTTTTTCAGGTTCTGGTTGCTTCAACTTTTCCTATACAGAAACAAGAAATCAATAATTATTTGTATTTTTTAGAGAAATTTTTACCTGGAACTATCTCAAGTAAAACATAAAATGACCTGGATACATAATTATTATTATCATATTTTAAATTTCGTTAATTAAGAAGTTTTTGGAAATTCACATTTTTTTTTCTTGTTATTTAAATATCTATAATTCTCTTGGCCCCTGCAAAGTTTATAATGTAATAAAATATTTACTATTTGGCTCTTTAAACAAAAAGTTTATCAACTCCTATTCGAGACAGAAATCTCAACACAAACCAGATTATTTCCAGTTAATGTATTCGATCCGAGTTTAAGTTTGAAAGTGAAAAATGCTCCATCACTTTGTGCTCGCACGAGGCTGTGTACCCTGTTACCAACAGTCCACTATCAACTGTTTAATCGTCGTACACACCTTGAGATGTTGCGGCAAGTTCCTAGGTGAGCGACGCAATCCAGCGGATTCTGCGGATACCTACAATCAAAGACTGCAGTCAGGATTACGAAACACGATGAAGAAAAATGAAGACGAGTCAGATCGTGCTCGTGTAACTAACCTCTTCCTTGATGAAGCTGTCGGCACGTGTCGTCATCGTGATGGTGGAGAGAAGGCGGATAGCGGTCGACACTGCGCCCGCTGCAATTCAAGTTCTGAAGAATCGGCTCTGATGTCCAAATTCGGTCGTAAACGCGAGCTTCGTCCTGCCGCCAAATTCTCAACGGTGCCATTGTGCCACTCCAGCCGCTAGGATTCTACTTGCCGGTTTCCCGCCAATTTTCACCTGACGAACAGCTGATACTCTAACCGGTTGTCAAGCGAATAAAGCGAAAGAGAAAAAGAGATGGCGAAATAAGAGAAAGAGATATGGTGCGTTTGGGGTGACGCTATTAGCGCTATTTCTGTCATTCTATCTTCATTATTTGCTAGACGTAAAACAAGGATAGAATGACATACAGGGTGTCCCATAATTATTGACATAACTTGTGGGCAGACAAACCCTTTGACACCTCTAAAGATAAAGCATTTTTTATTATTATTATTATTATTATAGTTCTCTAAAAACATGGATAAACAGAAGCAAAGAAAAATAACAAAGAAAATAAAAAGAATATTTAAAGAGAAAAAGAAAGGAAGAAAAAAAAGATTTTCGCGTCGCATGCTCCAACATCTAATAAAGCTTGTATCAGACTATACATTGAAGAATGTTACGAATTGAAGATTAAAATCAACCAATTAGAATGAAACTGATTAAAATTAAAATTATCTTACTGATCGAATTCTAATTTTCAATTCGTAATCCTCAATCTTTTTCTACGTAGTTTCATATGGACTGGATATGGCCTAATTGTACCTGCTTATTTTATTTTAAATATGAAAAGTGCAATGTAATGCAACTAAAAACAAGTGTGGAGAAAGGGAAAAGAGGGAGAGAGGAGAAGGAGGGTATTTTACATGGAACATAAAACGTTCATTTTTTCATCGAATTTATTTAAATAAGATCTCGAACCACGTCAGAGAATCACATAAAATTATTATATACACATACATGTATATATATATGTATTTATATATATGTATATATATGTGTATATACATGTTTATACGTAAGTTATTTAAGCGTTATATTATTTTGCTCTGACACAAATATACATATGCAAAGATTCTAATGTTGATGATAACGTTTTTTCCGGGTGTCTTAGAGATCTCCTACGTATTGACAACAGCATCTCTCTCTCTCTCTCTCTCTCTCTCTCTCTCTCTCTCTCTCTCTCTCTGTCTCCCCTTCTCAACCTTTATCGCATGTTTAAATAAAATAATTTAATAAAACAAACTAAATTAATTAGCAGCCAACAAAACTAATGATATCCGGTACTCTCTTGATTAATTGTCAGATCTTCAAATCAGACTTCCTCATCATTAATGGATGTATACTCAGTGATTCTTTTTTCTTCAAAGCAGCATTAATCCATTAAATTTCAAGTGAAAGTAATGTAGCCTATACACTTTTCTGTTTTAAAATCTTGTAAATCAAGCCCTAATCCAAATTTTGAAATAGGATGGTATTTAAGAGTAAAAAGAATTGTTCTTTCTCCGAAAATCTAGTTTACAATGAGCTGGGAAATTCGGAAAAAAGACACAAAGATTAAAAGTTGAGGTAAAAAAAGCGGTACCCGTTTTTTTTTACCGACAAATATTTGATAAATGATTTCATCTATCCTTTTATTAGAATAAATCGATATAATTATTAGGGATGCTCCGACGAATATCCGGGAAATATCCGGTATCCCGTATTATCCGGTACTTTTTTTACTATCTGGTCGGATAGCCGAATATCATTAGTATCCGATAATATAATATATATTTGACTGAAATTTTATATTGAAAGTTTATACGTCATTAATATTCATTTTATTCTTTTCAGCTAAACTTCTTGCACAGGTCAACTTTCCTCTTTTTCTTTTCACATTGGGAAGATAAAGAAAATTATTATCGCTATTTTTCCCTTGCTTTCCTATATTTTTTCTTTTTTTTTTTATTTGGAAACCTTGTTCGAGATATCAGACCGGATATCCGAAAGAATGTGATACCAGATATCCGAAAGAATGTGATATCGGATATCCAAGAGAATGTGATATCGGATATCCAATATCCGATAATTTTACGATCCGGTACATCTTTAATAATTATTATAGATTATTCGAATAATATTCATATTGATCAGGGGGCCTCGGTCTTATTTCTAATAAATTTATTTAAAATATATATTTTAAATAAGTTCTTGGAACCCCTATTTTATATTTTTTATTTCAAATAAGTCATATCAGTTATTTTACCGATTCCTACGATTTTATATTTTAAATAAATTTCTGGAATTTATTTTTTATTTTAAATAAGTCGTATCAGTTATTTTATCGAACTTTGATATTGATATATTCTACTTAAAAAGGATCATTTACTTTTTTATCTCCACTTTTATATTCATTTTTCTAGACATCTTACCCCATCGATAGATTGTGGAAAGAACAACTCTTTTTGTCCTCAATTGTTGTCTAAAAATTTTGATCAGAACCTAAGTTATAAGAATTTAAAATAAAAGTCATCTGGGCTTGATGAAAGCATGTGAAATTATAAATTCTGCAAGAATAATTATTGAACCTGAATCCTAAATCTTATGAACGACTTTTGATTGAATGAAGATACATATTGCCAATTTTCTTCTGCATCATTTCTCATATATATATATATATACTCCAGTTATATTACATAGACGCATGTATACATGTGATGTTAAATCGTTCATATACAATCCAACGATTTTTGCGACAAACGTTTTGTGAAGGTGTGTAATAAGGTGCATTCTCATCGCATATTTAGCGCTAAATGTGGAATGTGAGAGTATCAACATTACTTATTAATGGTTTATTAATATAAATAAAATAATAATGAATAAAACATTCAATTATATTACAAGTTTATTGATTAATAACGTAATCATTATGTGCTCAATTTAATGCAATTAATATATTACGAATATGTACATTAGACAGACATGATAAAATCCGAATCACATTTAGCGTTACGTGCAATGCTATATGAAAGAGACACATGCTAAGAAAGTTCGATGCTGTATACAAATATATGTGAAAGTCGTTGAATCGTACATAAATAATTCAACACGAGTTAAAGTATCTAACCGCGCTTTACATTTAATTACAATCCTATCGCCCGCGCCATAGAGACGGGTATGCAATATCGTCTCTTTTGCGAGCGATGTTGCAGCCAATCAGTCGACCTTGTTCGAGACGATCCTGAATACCTGTCCGGTAATCCATCATTACTGCTGTGTAATTCTGAAGACTGGCCCGATCCTGAGGAAAAATCTGCGCAGTATCGATCTGAGCTCGGGTTTGAGATCGAAACACATAACCTCGCAGAGGCAGGGATAGCAGGTGGAGGCATGAATCGCGAAGCGATGATCGTTCATCTTGATGATTCGGGTGAGCAGTAACAGCAAAATCGGGGTCCAGGCATCGCGGTGAGCCTCGTTGGCGAGCGCCAGGAAATACTCGAGGGCCTCGCACGCTACCTCAACCAGTCGCGCCTCAATCTTGGACCAATCTGTGCGATGCGCCTCATCGCTGTACATCTTAAAGAGAATACGTAGTGCGCAAGCAAGCGATTGCGTCTCCTGCTTCAGCAGATTCGGTTTCATGTTGCCACGAAAACTGGCCTTCCACAATACGTTGCGTTGCTCGTGATTCGAATTGAAACTCTTAGCGAAGCGATGCGATCGTAGGAGGCATTCTACCAACTGCAGGAGATGATTGGTTGTAAGAGCGCAGTACATGCCTTGCTCCTCCTTCTGCTGATCAGCGCCAGCCCTGAAAACAATTTGCATTGCGTATGAACTGTATATTGTACAATTTTAAAATATTGACGCAGTGACAGGACACACTTACTTTACAAGCTCTGACGATTTGCCATTCAACATGTCGGCTTGCGCGAGCGCTAGATTCTCCTGATCCTCCTTGCGCGATGTCGCCGGATAAAAAACAATGTTGTCGATAGTCTGTATTAATTCAAGCTGAACCACGCATTTAATTTGCAACGCGGAGAAAAGCTTTGCCTTCGGTAAAATCTCAGTATTCAAACTTTGCGCGCTGTTGCTCCTCTTCAAAATACCAACATGAAAACCATCAGATTCACCGGTAATCACGTCGAGGTCCGATTCTTTATTTGGTGAATGTGGTTTCCATGTCAGCAACGCAGATGGTAGAGTGCTTTCGAAAATGTCTAAGACGCACTGACAAGTTTTCTGCCAAGTCTGCTCGTCAAATTTGATGCCATTACTAATGACCAGATTTTCCAAGCAGTTGGTACCCGATCGTGCCAACTGTTCGTTATCCTTCTGAACGCACCAGAGAAGCTGAAAATAGAGCTGTTCTAGCAACAAAGGACCCAGGGTATCGTAAAACTGTGAGAACACATCCACAATAGCATACAGTGCGTGATTGCACGTTGTTGTCATCCACTCAGCTTTCTGTAACATTTAATGGATTATTTAAATATTTAGGTGTTCAAACAATCTCAGAAGAAATGCATTTATTTTTCCTTTTTTAGAAATTATACGAACTTCGGTATGCTGTTCGGGTAGCTTCATATTATCAAAGATTCTAAAAAGAACCTGAAAGAGGTCCTTCCACCAATGAGGCTTGAAGGATGCACCATGAGTTTTGACGACATCAAATAATACTGTCAGTGCGCGTGTCCTGACATCCAACTTACATCTACTCACAACGCAGGATAATTCAAACAGCAGCGGGAACCACCCTCTCACCTAAAATAAAACAAAGGAGTAAGAAGAACAATGCGACAAGCAATTCAAATACTAATAAACGAGCTAGATAACGATACCCAAGCTCGATCTTCCTCGGAGACCATCCCGCTTTCATCCATCATACCCTCGGCAAACAAATTGGGATTTGCATCAATATAAGAAGCACAGGAACGTATTAGCCGAATTGCCTCCATGCTAGTGTCCGGAAAAAACGCGTTGCACGCAAATTCGCTCAAACATTTGACGGCGTCTTGGAAAGAGTCCACCATAATACTGAAGTCCTCTGCATATAACTCGTCTGAGAAAATATACTCAAATTATACAAGATGAGTAAAAAGTCCCGGACCAGTAAAATATCTCGAAAACAAGGCATTTTTGAAAAAAATGATTCAGACAAAAGTTGTAGGGTTTAAAAAGATCTATTTATTGATCACACACATCTGTTTGACTTTGGGTGGCGTTGCCAAATGATTAAGGTTACATTAATTTTTTAAAATGGAACATTTTTTATTCCAGAATTTAATAGCTGATGTCAAAAACTTTTTAAATGACTGCAATAAAGTTCATTTTCATTAAGTACTTTTCAAGTTATGAGTTAACATTACCCAATGTCCGATCGACGGCTAAAACCTCTTGAATGTTGTTCAGGATCAAACAGATGTGATCAGTAAATAGATCTTTTTAAACCCTACAATTTTTGTCTAAATCATTTTTCCCAAAAATGCTTCGTTTTCGAGATATTTCACCGGTTCGAGACTTTTTACTCACCCTATAATGATATAATGACTATAGAATTAACACACACACACATTATCTGTTTAAAATATATCAATTTAAATTATGACTAACGAGAAAAACAATAGACAAAAACACAATGACTATCTCTTAAAGTAAACACAAAAATGTAACTCACTAATAATCTTGCCGGTCATGGAAAAGGCCAACTCGACCACAGATTCATCACGATCGCTGGCCGCATGGTGAAAAACGCTGAAAATGTTCTTCCAACCGGATCTGATATTCGGTGCTTGCGAATGAACAATCTGCGCTACGCATCTCACAACCATATCTCTAATCACAGGCGACCTGAATCACATTAAATTAAATTACACCATAATTAGACAATTGTGGGATATATTAAAATTTGGAATATATTGTAAAACTTTTGTAAACGTTTAACATATCCTAATAAATTGATCTTATGTTATAAAAAATGTTTTACATCAAATTATAATGTCGGATTATACTCATTATATAATTGCGATTAAATTAAATTAATCAAAATTAATTAATTAAAAGAATCAAATTACCTATTCTTCTTCATGATGTGTTCAAATGGCCTAAGAAAGTCTTTTTGAAATCTGAAATTGGCAAACTCGCCCTTTTCAATAAACTTGGTAGCTAACTGTCTCAGAGAGTCCACCGCAAAAAACGCGATATCCTGTCGAGGACTGCATCCCACCCTATCGAAATGATCACCGAGAACTTGCCAGATTCTAGACCACTGCAACCTAATACGACCCATGTTGTAGTACGAGATCTCAACGATCTTCGTAAGAGAGAACATGCGCGGTTGCGTGGGATGTGCTAACTCCTCAAGGGATACCTGAAAATTATTTATCATTATTAAATATTTATTATATAATTTAATATTCAAATAATTGATTGAACTTAAGAGAGAAATACCTGACAGAGAGCCTTGACGAATTCGACAATGGCATCACCATCGAGTCTCGTCGAGCCAGTGAAGATACGATCAACAGCTACGACGACACTCTGCGAACTAGTTTCGCCAATGGATTCCTTCACACTAGGATCCAACGAGCTCAGATTGAGATTGTTGGTCTGATGCGAGTTGACAGAGTGCGCGAGACTGCCGAAATTTGCTAACGGCGAAGGGAAGTGCGGTTTTGACGGTGGACCCAGCAATTGTGGCCGTACTCCAGTGCCTATCAATTGTGCCAACTCCAATTGGGAAATGCATTTGACGACATCGAGCCATGAACTGCCTAGGTAATTGCCGTCGGTGTGAGCTACTGTGATGAGAGTCTTTATAGTATCTATATTCTTCGCCTTCATTTCGGTAATGGGGGAGTTGGCCGTCAACAAAGTGAATCTCGCTAAAGCTTGTACATAGGCATCGCGTTCAAGGCTCATGTGAAAGATACAGGCGATGCGAATGGCACATCTAAAATAACATAGATATTATAAAACAACGAAAGCATAGCATGGTATAAATCTGTTTTTCTTTATACTATGTTTTCTTCCTACCTGATACCATCTAAGCAGAGCGATGCAATCTCTGGATCGTCACAGTCTTGAAGTCCAACACTGAAGGCCGCGAGAAATGGCGTCCAGGCCATTTTGAACATCGGCCGCACGTGTTCCAAATGTTTCGCTGTAGTAAACGGTGCCTGAACATGACTGACGGATTCCATCAGATTCTTCGCCGCTGTAGAAATTACTTCCATTTCCATGTTCCATAACAACCGTCGCTTCTTTTCACTAGAAATCAACTGTTTTCCGGCAAGCCGGCTATTATTAGGATTCGACTTCATCTTAATCTCGTTGCCGGCAATTTCGTCGTAGATCCTAGACAGATATTCCTCAGGAAGATCCTCATTGTCACTGTTGCGCCGATTAAGCCTGATGAATAAAAGAAAAAAATAAGTTTATGGCTCTTCAAGTTTATGATTAAAAAGATATATATGAAAAGATACATAAAGAGCACAATCACTATGCACTTTTATATAATATCATAAATTATTATATATTAAATATTTTTATAACTTTTGTTCGAGAACTTTCTTGCTATGGTATTTAATTCACAATTTTCAGAACATTCTGTATATTATTAAGAGTATTAAGTAATATTTATATTAGATGTGCATAACAATTTGATCTCGGGCTGAGTTTTTAAAGTCAAGTGGAGGCTATCTTAAATTTTTTAAATGAAATTCCTTATTTTTTTATTGCATATTCTCATAGCAACTGTCGAGACATTTTCGAAACACTGGACATAAACATTTTTCTTTATAAAGAACATCTTGAGTTTCCAAGTTTATTGCTGACAATTGAAATTGTAAATTAATTAACACAAAAAATCGATAAATGTACCTAATGTATTGTTCTTTGGTCATTTTATTCTTAACCTGCGGCGAGTGCAAATCGGTGGTCAACATTATGATCGAGAAGCCAAGAATATAGGCTGTATCCGCGCTCGTAAAAAGGCCGTTATTAGGATTACACTCGCAATAGCGACTAGCAAACTTTTCCATTAATCGGTCAATCTTCTGTGCCTCACCAGGCAGCCGAAAGCCCTCCAGGAAATATCTGAGCGCGGTTACTAGATCGCGATCGGCAAAATTCATTTGGTCAATATAATGGTACATTACCTGCAATAAACGGTATACAAAATTAGTCACTGTCTAAATTAATTACCAACATAATTATCACGCAATCATAACGTGATCAGTATTATTAAATCGTGACCTATTTATATCTTTACAATTGAATCAGCGAAGATGAAGAAAAGGGATGAGTCCAATTCTTTTCAAAAATAAGTTTCTTTTTATTAATCTTAAATCTTACGCTTTTGGTGCAAACAGAATACTCTCAAGCTTCCAAGGATATAAAGTAGACATTGAAAATGAACAATGAGTGCAAAAAGAACACAAATGCAAGACTGGCAAGATTTGAAAAATTGGAAAGCTACATCCCGTCAGAATATAATTTTGATGAGATTTTTGAATGGTCAATGATTAAATTTGAAGAGCAACCAGAAAGATTTTTTAATAGTCAATCTCGAAATTGTTTTGTGTAAATTACCTCATATTTTTTTAACATACAAAGACATAATTTTAGATAAGTAAAGTATCTTAATAGTGTAGATACTATAAATTTTTTTTAGTGCAGAAGGAATATTGAGTACAAAAAGGATGAGTCCAATCTTGAAATTTAAATTTTTCATTTAATAAACAAGCATTTTAAGAACTCATAATGTTTCAAAAAACATTACTAAATGTCATATTTAAATTAATTTTCCTAAAAATAATTTTGTTAGTTTTCCACTGGATTAACTAAAATTAAATAATCTTTTATTAACATTAAAAAATTTAATAATGTGATTTGTCTCCTTTCTGTACTCATTGATTCAATTAATATAGTCTATTAATTGTAATTTTTCTTCTCATTACTTGGTTATGATTATGGTCACCCAAAAAGTCCCCAATGGCGGTTTTATCGAGCCGCTCATCCAGGTGCAGCCACCTGGCTACGTCCTCCTGCGAAGTACCAAGCAATCCTTGTTCCTGCAAATACTGCACGCCTTTGCCAGGCTTTCGGCTGAAGATCTCGATACCAGTCTCCCATACTTCTTTCTGTTGTTTCTGCACTTCATACTGCTCCGGTGAATCCGGTACCTCTTTATTACCGATTAAACTGGAATTGGCCGACGAGAGGCTGCCGGCGCTGCCATAACGTGGCAACGGGATTTCCGGTGCCGTATCTGGTAGATCTGACAACGGTTGTTGATCCGCCGGTACACTGGGATTCACATAGAGATCTCGACTCCACTCCACCATGCACTTCAGAATAGATACAAGGCATTCGAGACCACGGATGCGCATGGACTTCTCCTGGAAGGACAAAATACTATATTAATCTATTGTTTTTGTTGAAGAACATTCTCTGTTCTAAATGATACACCTATTCATATGTCCAAGGGGAGGAGGGTTTAAACAATTCTCGAAGTTTTTTATTCACTCTTTTACTTTTAATTATAAAGAAATACAACTTTACTTTTGATCGTCAATAAATTTCCCTTATTATATCAAATATTTGCGATCATGTAATTTCTGAAACTTCTATTAGTTAAAGCTTTGAATGAATTTGATACATAAAGAAAGTTTTTGCAAAATTTTGAATAAAGTCTTAATAACTGTATTTTGCTTATACTTTTTTTTAGAAAAAAAAAAAATGAAAATTATGATTTACAAAATCTAATATTTTTTTTATTCAAAATCAAATACAAAAGAGACATTCTCTGAAATATCCAAAATAACAATTCATTAACACAAAAAACTATTGTTTATGTGATAATAAAATTAATAACCCCTATCCCCATAAAAAAAAATACTGGACATCTATACATCTATCTTGTCATTTTTACCGCTCATAACGCACCTGATTTGGTGACGCACCTAGCTCTAAAGCCTGACGACCTTGAGCAATCTTAGAAAGATCGTTGACAAGCCTCTCAAAGAGATTCGCTGCCGAAAGATC
>NW_017257819.1:1288676-1291521 GCF_001594055.1 Mycetomoellerius zeteki | reverse complement strand
CGACGCTCTGAGCGTCTGCACAGATCCTTGTAAGTGCATGTATGACCATCCATTTATGCTCAAAAGAACTGCTAGAAGTCTCGAGGATGTTCATAAAGATCTCCTTAAAAAATACCTCGATCTGCATCTTCAGGTGCATCTTGAAACGTGCAAGCAGCGCCAAGAACAATGCCAACGATAGTTCAAACACCTCTGGCACTGAAGACACACCATTCTTTGACAGTGCTACGCACAAATACTGCTTAATGGCGATAACAAACATCTCGTTGGAACGCAATACTGGACCAGCATTCTGCAGGATCCCCAGAAGCAACTGAAGCGACAAGATCTTGGAACGGAGTTCATGTGATTTTGGATCAGGCGTGCCGTCCGGCAGAGGTTTCATAGAGAGTTTACAGAGAGCACGAAATACCAGAAACGCATCCTTTTGCAGCACATGAGTGAATTTGGCAGTTACCATGTTGTCATTTTCAGCGGCTGCCTCGTCACCATTGTCTTCAGGACTACCATTTTCCAGACTGACTTCCTCTTCCAATGGCACCACGGATTTTACTACATCATCAAGGATACCTCTGACAATTATTTGGGGATCAACAGAATCATTACCAGGAACATTCTCTGCACTTAACTCAGTTTCAGTTTCGCCATTCACTATGACAGGAACCTCCTGCTGATGCTCCCCATCGATTCTTATATTATCTTCCTCTGCCTGAGTCTCCATTCGTGCAAAGATCACATTGATCATCTGTGTTAGGGTTGCACGTGCTGTTGTCTGATTCACCAGGTTACGTGATGCCAAATAAACATTGTAAACCGTACGAATTGTCAACAGCACTGTACCCTCATGCACCTCCACATGTTGGCTTGTCATCACAGTCAGCAGAGCTTTAATAATCTGCAGCTGTACACCTTCGTCAGTCTGTGGACCAGTAAAGCAGCCACAAATTGTCTCAACAATGCGTACAATTAGCAGCTTATTAGGCTCTGTCGAGTCAGGTACATTGCCAGTGAGATGGCCATATGCTATTAACTTCTGCAGACAGTCCAGTGCTGTCACCACGATACGTGGTGATTTGCTCTGGCATGCTAACTCAAACGGCAGGAAGTATTTCTCGGCTGTAATGACATTTGAGTCACTCTTAGGTTGTGGAAGGGCATTTGAGGTTACCTCTTCACCCTGTACAGCTGGTACGTCTTTGATCTCATTGCGGAGATCCTCTACAAGATACAAATAAGGAAGCAATAAATTTAATCAGTAGTATCGCTTATAACTACAAGTTGCATTTATTATGTGAAGTTTTTCCTTACCAAGCGCAGACTCACAGGACTTCCTGAGCTGCGAGAGGTGTGATCTTTTGACATCTCGATCAGCCAATATCTTTTCTAAAGCTCGGACGATAAACATCTCTCTGGTCTTGGAGTTATTTTGCATCATCACCCCACTCCCCACGCGTCAGCTCGAGATCCACGCTCGTTCAATGCTTGTCCCTCAATGTATCAACATTGGAGCAAGCTAGCGAATGACAATATATGTGACTAGGTTGCACTGCTGGCTGCTGACCAACATCTTTTGCCACCTTCTCTACTACTATGCAATCCTTTCTTGCGAATATGAGAACATTACACAGGCATCTGGTGAGCCAAGTAGTACAAAGCCGAGGAAAAACTACATAGTATAAGATCACTTACCTAAGTGACAGGAACATCAATTTCTTTTCCTGAACAGCTCCTTAAAAACAGTACCGCGAATCGCGGCCTTCTCGAGAATTTGAAAATATTACGTGGCTTATGACATCGCCCATCAGCACTTCTCAAACGAGATTCAATAAATGCAAATAACCATGGTCGGAGAAATTGACGGGTTAAAATTTAAGCATAGGTTATGTAGCTACGTAAAACGACATAGAATGGTACCAGTGTCGTTAGACTTAAGGTGCAATTTCATGCAGCGAAAGAAAGCTGGCTTTTTACCATGAGATCTGTTCGCGTTACTTGAAATCCCTAAAAATTTTTTAACTTAAAATGAGATAGATATATATTTGGACGTTGAAAGAAAAGAAAACGAAGATACTGAGTGCAAAAAGTGCATGCAACGCGAACGGACCTATGGTGAAATAAAGAAGAGGTGTGCTGTTGCGCAAGAAGATGATTAACCAATAAGGATGGTGGAACAATTGACCGGCTATATTAATATATCAGCCAATCAGCATTTTTTCTGAGATATTCAAAATGTGGTATAATTTAAATAAGGAAATGACAATTAATGGGCGAGTTCAAGACGGCAAAGCGGCTATGCATGCTTACCGAGCGATTGAATAGGATTGGTTGGATCTATAAGTAACAACCAATTATGTTTATTTGTATTATATTCAGCGTTATTCCGAATAGCGCTGATTGGTTGCTTCAAAGACCCTTAGAGTGAAATCACACGGTGCGGAAAAAGACTGCGGAATAGAGAATGCGTCATTGAAGCAACCAATCAGCGCTATTTCGAATAGCGCTAAATAGCGTTGATTGGTTGCTTCGATGACGCATTCTCTATTCCGCAATCTTTTTCCGCACAGTGTGATTTTACCCTTAGCTTCCAGCTGCCGTGCGCGCGCGGGCTTCGTAGTTCCGAGAACTCCACTCTCAAACTCTACTAGTTCATGGCTAGATCGCGGCCTTAAGGGTGAAATCATACGGTGAGGAAAAAGATTGCGGAATAGAGAATGCGTCATTGAAGCAACCAATCAACGCTATTCGGAATAGCGCTGATTGGTTGCTTGACACTTGCTTCAATAACGCATTCTCTATTCCGCAGTCTTTTTCCGCACCGTGTTGCTGGATTCACACTGCATCCGAG
>NW_017257819.1:1272406-1288570 GCF_001594055.1 Mycetomoellerius zeteki | reverse complement strand
ACGAAAATCGGATACAGTGTGAATCCAGCATGTGATTTCACCTTAAAGACGGTAAGTGCCAACGTAGGCTGTGTTCCAAAATTGACTGTCGGTACTGAAAATCTATAGTGCATGTAACGTAAACTGTAGCATTTTCAGTGTTGGCAGTAAATTTGGAACACAGCCGTAATAAGAAGAAGAACGGACTATGGATTCCGACATTTCCGATCTTCGATTGGCTGCGTTCAGCAGACTCAACAGTTTTGCAACCGTTTTATGATTTGCTGAGATAGGACCATTCTTCTAGATCTAAAAGTATAATCCAATTAGCGCGAAGGAAACTTACAACAGTTGCAAAACAAACGTTCTGCTGAACGCACCCATTGTGTAAGGGAAGCAGGTGCTATTAAAATAAGAAGAAGATCGATTCAGTATTTTTAGTAAAATTTGAGGTGGACGGAGTCTTTTTAACATTTACCCAACCATTACTATTAGAACAAGCACTAATTGTGAAAAATTTTCGTAAATGGGCGAATCTCTTCGACGAGAGGTTAACTGTTGTTCAATTAATGCTTATTCTATACATAATAGTAATTGTGTTAAGGCTATTGTTTATTATCAATATTTTTAGATTATACGCTAGATTTTTAAGTTAATCTAAAAAAATTAATATCGCAGTGTTTTTGGATGTATCTGACAGAAAAAAATAATATAATATCGGGAAGTGCTAGGATATTGCTGACAACAATAAAATATCATACGAAATATATATTGCATATGTAACGTTGTTTCAATCTTTATTTCTGTATGATCAGCTTGTATATATATTTTAATTTCGGTAATTATTCAGTTTAACCCCCCACCCCAAAAATGAAATTAGGCTTATTTGATGCGTTTTTATATGAAACAAAAGAATCTGGCGAAAAAAGCGTTACTCTGCTCCATATACATTGTATTTTCATCTGTTTGTTAAAAAGAGCTTTTAGTCTTATATTTATAGTTTCAAAAATAAAATTTGGAGGATAGTTATTATTTAATAATGCATTTACAATGAATCTAATATTCTTGTCATGAAATCTAAGATGCGATAATAAAATAAAATGATTAAGTCTGTTCTGTAATGTAAAACGCTCTTTTTTTATGATAAGTCACATAATTCAGTTTATACTTATGTTATTTAGACACTCATATTTGTTCAGTTTTTTCAATTCATATTTATCTTTGCAGAATTTAAAATTAAAATTCGTAATCAAATTACTTCACTTGGGATCTATCAATCCTGTAGTGGCTGTATATATTTGAGGAAGAGATGTTTTCTAATTAATTTGTAAATACTTAGTTGCTGATGAAGACTCTAAACCGAGTCGAAACATACGAACCTCATGTATAAGAAAACAAACATTAAAAATCATCTTGTAAGATTATTGCCCTCTAATTATCGCGTTTATACTCTCATTTGTCTAAACCTTTTTCTTTTAATTTCGAGTCATTAGGAAGTTATACTTCTGTTGCCTTTCAATTTATTTATTTCTTCACTTGTTCGTTTATTTTTAAGATTATAATTATTTTCAGATTTTGCGAGTCTTCAAGAAACTTCATAGAACAAGATTAAAGACATTTGAAGGCGATGAATATGCGTTGCAAGGTAATATACACTTTGTCAGTAATCTACACTCTGATAAATCTTTCATTTTCAATAAGTAATATTTTATTATATTGTTCATTAGTTGTGAGGGATCAGATAAACAAAGAATACAAAAAATATAAAAGTATCACAAATCAGGCAGTGATTAAGGAGGTATATCCCTTTGTTTTAAACATGTATATAATGTACAATGGAAATATTGTAGGCAGACTATATATCTAAGCTTATAAATGAAACTTGTACAGAAACATTGCGTTATTATTATTTCAGTTAAATAAATTCGCTCAGGAAGTCGAATATGAAATACGAACGACTGTCATACAAGCGGTCGAAACTGTACCTGGAAGATTAGGTAATTATCATTAATTCCGAGTAATAAATAAAACATTAATTGTGTCATATAATTTTATACCTAATTAATAAGCAAACTTAAATTATAATTTCAGCACTACGACTTACTCCAGATGTCTTAGTAGATAATGTGCCTTATAAGGATCAAAAAGATGATAAATTAGACAAAGAAAGCAAAACCTAAATTGAGCTGCTCATAATCTATGATATTGAAGGATATCGAACAAGAGTAAAAATTAAAGTTAATATATTATGAATAGTTATTATAGTGAAATCACCTAGACATCTGATCATTTAAAATTAAAATTTCTAAATAATGTAATATATAATATAAAAAATACATGTTTAGCGATTTTAATGGAAAAACGCTATTTCATTTCATAATTAATCTTTATTTACAGTAATAAGATTACATTAGGAACGTTCAAATTATGTACAAGCCTTTAGTGGTTAAATCATTTTCTTCTTATCATAGGCTGTTTCTACACCTCGTGTTAAATTCATATATTTTGCATGAACTATGTATTTCCCTCTTCCAATTTCATTCTGAAACATAAGGAAATTATTTTATATTTATTCCATTACCACGATAGCTTTAAATATCTCACCTTTCTCATATATTTTGTGTAATTATTCATGTGTACAAGAAGTAAGGATTGTGTAGAATAGAGGCAAATATAATCTCTACTCGAGAATTTAACGAGGAGGAAGAGGACTCAGTACATAAAGAGGGTCTTTGGAGCGAACCTGAAGGAATGGATTTTAATAAAAATAGCATCTTTTCTCAGAAAGAGTGAATTTTTTAATTTTTTTCTGATTTTCTCGTGAAATCAGTTTTGCAGGATTTCTTTTTATGCATTCTTTAATTTCATAAAAAAATTGCAATCCGTGAAGCTAATTCGGAGATTTCTCCTAAAACGTAATCGTGGTAAAACAGGACAACTTTAATCAACTACATGAATGGGTCATTTAGAGTTTTGGACCCGGGTGAAAATTTTAGTCGGTCGCTATTTTTATACAGTTAATATTGCAGAGTTGAAGTGAGGGGGTAAAAAAATTTGAATCCTTTATCGATCACTGTAATACAATTGTCTCGTTATCGTCTTGACGCTAATTGTGATGCAATAAAAGTTTGGCTTGGGTGACTTGGACCCGTCAAATGTCAGATTTTTGCCGAAAGTGAAAACAAAAAAGCATTTTTATGAGAGAGGTGTCTTGGTGAAACGATAGCTCTATTTTCTTGGAGTTATAAAATCGTGAATAAATGTCAAAATCATTATATATTTAATATAAAATATTTTTATTGCATTTTTTTTAAAGAAGAAAGTAACCGACATACCTCCGATATCATTTTTCCAAGTATGTATAAAAATGCCTTTGGCTTGGGTGACTTGGACCCGTCAAATGTCAGATTTTTGCCGAAAGTGAAAACAAAAAAGCATTTTTATGAGAGAGGTGTCTTGGTGAAACGATAGCTCTATTTTCTTGGAGTTATAAAATCGTGAATAAATGTCAAAATCATTATATATTTAATATAAAATATTTTTATTGCATTTTTTTTAAAGAAGAAAGTAACCGACATACCTCCGATATCATTTTTCCAAGTATGTATAAAAATGCCTCCACTTCAGTCGCGCAAATAATTATACTTTTTGAAATGAATCAATGTGACGTATTTTTTTCTTAAAGTTTACTTTTTCCTCTTTTCAAAACACTACTTATTTTTATCATAAAGATATGAGTTTGGAAAAAAACTGATTATTGCACTCTTCACATATTGTTCTTTAGTATTTTTTGGCATAATTTTTTCAATTATTATCAAAACCTTTTTATATTTTGATATTTCAATTCTATACATTCTGGCATTTCATTAAAAAAAAGTATTTTCCATTGAGATTTGTAATAATTATAGAGCCAGTCAAAAACCGTGGCTTGGACCCAGACATGTAAATTAAAATTCTAAAACAAGACATGTAATTGAGAGTTAAGATATCTAATATAGTGATGCCGTTTTCTGAAAAATAAATCTATTCATTTTTAAGGCCATGATTTTTAAAATCGAAGGGGAAAATCAAAGAATTTAGGTATTGAATCTGTTATTATTAAATACTATGCATTTCAAAAAAAGAAACGCGAAAAGAAGCATGGCTTTCAAAAGAAGAATAATATGTAGCGGCAAACAAAAATAAATGGATAATTTTTTTTATTCTATTCATTCTATTCATTTAATATACTATTATATATTAAAATAATTTTAAATAAAAATATTTAAAAATATTATTTTCATTAAGATAGTTGATGGTTAGAAACCATTATAATAATATAAAGAGAAAAAATTTATTAATAAAAGTAACAAGGATAAATGATGCATCATACGCATATCATGCGTGAAATGGAACGCAACTCCACTATTTTCTCGATTCTAGTTGAAAAGGAATTGAATCGACAATGAATCGAATTTCTCAGAATCGGTTGATGATTCAATTATTAAATGTGTAAAAAAGAATAGACTCTCAATCGAATTAAAGGCTGCGTTCATTTTGGCGCTTACAGCGCTTGTGAGCATCAATTGTCCTTGTTTAATATTTAATAAACAACAAGGATGAAACGACCCTTAAAGTATTGTGAGCGCCAAAGCGAATGCAGTCAGAATCTGGCATCACTAAAAAAAAACAAATGTAGTGAATGTTAACAGAATCTACTATCACTGAATCCTATATGGAGATCTTACACATGCTCAGGGTGACTGCGAATCTGGTCGATCAAATCCGCCGGTCGCAGTTGATCAGTACAGATACGGTGCACCGCGGTAAACAGCGGGAACTTGTCCATCAAGTTACGCGCCTTCAACATATCGTGGACCTCGTCTGCCGTTGCTGGCCCTTGTAATTTCTGCCCGGACAGCAGTTCATCTTCCAATGCTTTGATAGTCTGTATGATATATTAATCTGATTAATATATTAATATATTACACATCACTTAGGGTGCGTTCTGTTTTCACACTCACACACTACACGCATCAGTTCATCTTTGTTGTCTATTAAATATTAAATAAAGACAAATGATGCTCACAATTAAGTGCTGTGAGCACAAAACAGAACGTACCTTTATTAATATGCGGATTATTTTACAATTACTGCAAAGTTTTCTTAATTTTTCTTAAAATTCTTCATAGTCTTAAAATTTCTATATATATAAATTTTACAATTTTTTAAAGAAAATTTTTCAGATTTTTTAAATACAAATTGGAACACTCAGGAATACTGAGAAAGAACTTCATATTAATTGTGAAAAATTGGATCCGAATTAAGGCTTTGATTTCTATATAGTTCGTGTTATCACATACGGTCCTATAATATATTATATTGAATATTACATGTATAACGTTTGTGTCTGCCTTAGTTTACTGAATCGATTCCCAGTCTCATACACACACAAATACGTTACAATCTTACCGATTATCATCGAGCGAATAGACGCATTTTCATACTTTAGCGCTCCATAACTCGGACCCTAGGCATTTTTGGACTTCGTGCCCATTGAGACATTTGTTCAGAACAATAAGGAGGATAACATACTAAATTTACAGACAATTTCACCGAGAGCCAAAACTCATAAGATTAGTGCGGAGTCCTTTTATCACTAGTCAATTGTGCAGATAAACAGAAATTTATAAGGACCTACTAGAATCTCTCACCTTGCCAGTCTTGACAAATTGTTCGCAAACCCTGCGATTTCTTCCTCCGTAACAAGTAGTAATCAAATCCGCGATGCCGCAACTCTCGAAGAATGTAGAAAGCTTAGAACCGCTGTAGAAAGTGTCCACAAACTTGACCATCTCCATCAGTCCTAATCGAATCACCGCAGCTTTCGTGTTGTCGCCCAACCCGAGGCCGTCTACGAAACCAGCTGCACACGCCACAATGTTCTGTAATCGAAATATATTCGGTTTGATAAACTGATGAGCGAAATGGAATAAAAAGTTGTAGAAATGTCAATTAGAGAGATCATGAATGCATGAATAACAAAACATCGAGAAAATATAAGTATGATTTAAATATATACGAAATCAATGAGATAATTCGTAACAATATAGAACTTTCCTTGAAAGTGAACTATAATACTTGCCTTTAGAGCTCCACAAACTTCCACGGTCTCGCAATCCTCCACGACAACTACTCGAAAGTTTGGAGTTTGAATAAGGTCCCTCAGTACCGGTGCCAATCTTTTGTCCTTGCACCCTATAATTTTTTAATCTTTGAATGATACCCCGATGAAAAGCATTTGATCTGTTCGACTTGCTTACACTTTTTACACTCAGCATCTTCGCTTTCTCTCTTTTCAGCGCCAAATATATATCTACCTCATTTTAAGTGTAAAAAATGTAAAAAAGTGTAGGCAAGTCGAACAGAGCTATTTTCACAATAATCTGATAACATATTTTTAATAAAGAATTTTTATTATTTTAAATTTATGAAGACTTCTTTAAAAAAAATACTTTAAACTCTTTTAAATTTTATAAGATTTCTTCAGAAATTATAGAATGAGATATTTTAGAATATTTCAGAATTTATATATACAGAGTGTTCCAAACCACTCGAACACCCTTCGCAGGATAAGATCCAATCAAAAATATTGTTCAGAGTTTTAATCAATAGTTTTAGGGTTTCATGAATTCTTTGCTTTAAAAATACAGAAATTATATAACAAAATAGTTTGTATTTTTAAAGCAGAGAATTTATGTTTTTAAAGCAAAGAATTTGTGTTTTTAAAGTAGAGAATATGTACATACGTATTTAAGAATACTTACCGATCGTGGTTTCGCAGAATTTTTCCTCGGCGACTTCATTGGCCAAATTGGCGCCCATTAGAACATTGCATTGTATTCTCAAATGCTTTTCGATGATCTTGGAGATTAACTCAATACTATTTCCTTCACCTCGACCAAAACCCTTCAATTCAAACTGGCTAATTTAATCTAAGAGCACAAAAACAAAAAGAGTTAGAACGTACCTTAATGAGAGAAAGACCAACTGCAGTTGGTTTTATGTTATCCAACAGCGTTGAGCACAACGTGCGAATAAACTGATGTGGCAAAACGAAGATGAGGATGTCGGCATCTTTTGCTGCCTCCACAACGTCGGGCACGGCAACCTGAAAGAATATCCAGAAAATTTTCTAGAAATTAAGATACTAGCATTTTTGTAAATTTGTTGATATTCTTCGCAACAATTGGCATATGAAGGAACAACGTCTATTTAGACGACGTAAATAAACAATATAATATTTTAAGTGCTTGTATAATTCTGTATGAATTATTTATATACTATCGTAGTATATCACATATTATATCGTAGTATATATAAATTTACAGAATTACCATTTTGCAATTTTCTCAATAATTAACGAAATTACTATTTCAATGCATTATTACGAAAATATTACTAAGATATTACATTGCAAAATATTATAAGGTAATATTGCGGTAATTTTACTGACATACGGTATATCACAGTTCGATATTACCGCAATCGGGAAGCGTGCTATCAGCACTATGTCGTCATTCTTTATCGTTAATTAGATCTAAATAAAAAATAGAATGATGCAATAGCGATGATAATGCCCTCCTTGAACATAACAACAACTCTTTTAAAAATTAATAATATTATTAGAATATTTTATCACAATATTGCAGAAAGATTTCTACGATGGATCTTCGCGAACATTTAATATTGCAGCAATATTTATGCAACATTACTGATATATTATTATGTAATATTACAGCAATTTTGTAACACTATTACAATATTATTGTAAAATTACATATTGTGTGAGTAACGATGATAAATATGATTTGATACGATTACAATTATCTTGGTTCCAATAGTCAGACATGTTCCAGTATCCGACCATGTTGAAAAATAATATTTATTATTCATTTCAACAGT
Source organism: Mycetomoellerius zeteki (assembly GCF_001594055.1). Classification (NCBI taxonomy): domain Eukaryota; kingdom Metazoa; phylum Arthropoda; class Insecta; order Hymenoptera; family Formicidae; genus Mycetomoellerius; species Mycetomoellerius zeteki. Next base: position 1,280,647 of record NW_017257819.1, on the reverse strand, counting down.
TACAAATGAAAATAATAATTATTGTAAACTCCTATATTTGATAATAAGTAAATTAATCAGTTAAAAAAAGTAGATCAAATAAAATATTTTTGTATTAAAAATTTATCAAAGAAGCTTGCGTCTATGATTTGGCAAAATGGTGACGAATCGTTAGCAAATTCATTTTTATATTAATATTTAATGACAAAAGGCAATTAATTCAAATTGATCTTTATATTATAATAATAATATCTTACGTTTATCAGAAATTATAAAAACAGTTTGTTGTGTACCCTGCAGAGTTACATCTGAACATTGGGCCAAACCTATTTCGTCTGTGCGACCACTGGTATACTGACGCACTCTATTACTTATTTAAATATTTCAATTAATAATTGTCATAAGGGTTCAAATAATTTTTCAAGTTTTCAAACGAATACAAATATTTATATTATAAACCTTTCTAATATTATAAATTGAATTATTTGTGACAAGCTACGCTTAAACATCCGGCCACTGAGACATTTATCTTATTTGTTTTTCGGAATATCTTTAATTAATCTTTATTTTTTTCAAGATAGAGGAATTGCTTCTTTCTTAGACTTTTCATTTTTGTAAAAAAATTTCATCCGTATCGATGTCAAAGAAGCAACGTCTATTCCGATATCGTAAAATCGGATATGGAGATACGATATCTGATGGGTGTAAAGTTTGTATGGTTTGCATCATGTTATAAAAACAATTTGGACACCGTATATAAAGTGCATGGATAAGTGAAAGATCGGCTATCAAGTCACCAGTGCTCGACAAATCTCCCGCTGAGACGGACCACAGTACGTGTAATTTTCCATCAAGTATTCAAGGACAAAGCGATAATGAGGCTAAACTCTATCATACCAAATTTTAAAGTCGATACCACGCAAGGTCCTATCGACTTTTACGATTGGCAAGGCAGTTCGTGAGTGGCATACACGTATTAATATTACATATAGTAATATTTTGTTTATTATGATATACGCACGTGTAATATAATTAAATAATAGCTATATTAGCTAGCAAAAAGTGACACATTACATTATCCTATTCACTTAATTATCTCACGTATTTTGAATATTTCAATTAAAAAAATTTTTTTTAAATGTATTAGTACACAACGGAAATAGAACCGTAAAGTTCGCGAAATTTTATCGTCGTTACTAATTATGAATTTGACTTTGTTATGCAATTAATGTAAAGTCTACATCGCACTAGACATTACAAAACATAAAAAAATGAGAGGTAACGCCAATGCAAATCGCCGATTACAAAGTTAATTTTAGTTGTACGAGAAATCTTATCGGGTTTATTTTTTCGAGATAAATTGTTCACCGGCAAACATATCCGGGGATTGCGAAATGCATCATCAGAACCAGCACGAATGATGAACATCTGAATTTACATTTATTCATTGCGTAGTTCGCAGCAAAGTGTACGATCCAAGAATAGATTTCTCTAGCGTAGTAAACGTCGACAACAGGTTGTTGAAAATAACCATCTGTTACAGGCAATTTTTATATCATTGCAATTTCCGAACAGTTATTAATTTATAACACGGAAAGAACGATTTGGCTGAAATGTATGTGAATTACTTGCCTGGTAAAAAGATTCTCATATTTCTAATTTGTCATATTTTAAATTTATGAACATTTCTAAAAAAGTATCTTATATTTCTTCAGATTTTATAAGTTTTTTTTCAGAAATTGTAGAATGAAAAATGAGAGAAAAAGAGAGAATATTTCAAAATTCATGTATACATATAAAGAATTCTAAGAAAAAAATGTAGACTCTTTCAGCATTACTAAAAAATGTTTTAATTAAAAAAGTATTCAACAAATTTTCTAAAAAGTTATAAAATGATACAGAAATTGTGATAAATTTCGAAAAATTATGTGAAGAATTCTAAAAAAAATTTCATTAAAATTATATAAGAAATTTACTATTAATTTTATACAAACAATAATTTTGTTACCCAGTTTGTTAATTTTATTCCTTTATACATATATCAATACGATCATTAGATTAATTTATTGAATGAAATTACTCGCGTAATTAGGTAAGTGAATAAATATTTGTTGAAAGTAATAATAAAGAAAAGAGTAATTATAAAGAATTGCAAGCGTTAATAAATTGTAAACGCGCAGCTCGTCCATGATTTGCATTGAAGAATCAAAGCGCATGAGTCGAAATAAATGTATATTGCAACAACGGAGTCTATCCTTGGTATGATGCCAAAACGAGTACTCGACTATATTAAGTGCTTGTAATTGAAAGTGTCGCCCTCGAGTCAGCGTAATTGTGTGACTCGTTATATCATTGTATTTTTAATAAGCACTGTAACAGAAGCGATTACGGCATTCGTCAACGAAGATTCGTGTACAGATAATGTATTTAATTATCGATCAAAGTTCTGAAATGGAAATTATCTGGAATTAATTCCAATCAACTTTTAATTTTATATCAATATATTGAAATTTTTTTTATAAATATTCCGACAATAGGACAACATTTATAAAATTATACAATGAAATCTTACATAAAATTTGTAATCTGCAATTATATGGATATATTTACTAAAACAGATGTAAAAACTGACCGTTTCTAAAATATTGATAATTGTTTGTAATTAATTTCGATATGTAATAGTATTTTGGCAAAACAGTAACGATACGGCAAATTTTAGCGGCATATTTGCCAAATTAAATTTAGAAAGAAATTATTCAATAATTTAGAAAAAATATTTTAGCTGTACTTTAAAAATATATTTGTATATATGTTTATATAAAAATACACATATTCCTAAATTATAATATATAAATATTACAATATTAAATATTATACATAGCTAAATCTAAAATATTAGAATAGCTTTTGGGATACATATGAACCGAATTTTTGTGTTCGTCGAATATTTGAAAATACCAGAAGCGACCGCTCACTGAGCGCTCAGTGAGCTCTTGCATCTGATTGGCTTATTCCATTAGACTAAAAATATAGACCAAACAGATACAAGAGCTCACTGAACGCTCAATGAGCGGTCATGCTTCTGAATGCACCTAATTTGTTTCTTCAATTGCTGCCGGTGTCTCATTCATTTTTAAAAGAAAGTGAATTATAAAATATTTTATACACTTCAAATTGAATTTATCTAATTCTTGATAAACATCATTAAAAAAATGTTATTCTAACAAAACTATTCCGTTATGGCAAATCATTTTAGCACGATTATTATAAAATTTTTCATCAATTTATGATGCCATTATTGTGCAATGTCTTCACAATTTGTCTACCGGGATATAATACTTTTGTATTGTAAATATGTTTTTTTTATACATATTTTTATTTTATTATTTTTTAAATATAATTTAATTTATATTTTTTTTTTTTTTAATATAAAATTAAAATTAAAATGAATTTAAATAAAATATAAAATTATAACTGTATATAAATATAATGTATATTATAAAATATATATCTTATATTTCTAATTTTATATTTAGTGCATGCGTGCGTACGTGCGTGTATGGATGCGTGTATAATAATTATGCATTTAATTTGATGCTTTTATCATATAAATTTTTCAATATCTGATTTTTTATTAATGATTATTTATTCTTCGCAGATGGGTGGTCCTATTCTCCCATCCTGCTGACTTTACCCCAGTATGCACCACCGAACTGGGTCGTATTGCGGTGCATCAACCGCACTTCGTAAAACGCAACACCAAGTTGCTTGCTCATTCTGTTGACAAACTTAAGGATCATGTGGACTGGGTCAATGTAAGCATCTTTGAATTCTACATTTAATATTATTTCTAATGTTTGTGTTCAGAATCTTTATACTTTTCTATTTCTTTTTTTCCCTTTTTTGAATTAATTCTGGTTAGTTTTGTTAATTAATTTTTCAACTAATGTAATTCCTAATTTCTGTTGCAGGACATTAAATCGTATTGCAAGGACATCCCTGGTGCTTTTCCATATCCCATAATCGCTGATCCTGATCGCAAACTCGCCGTGAAGCTGGACATGATTGATGAACAGAGCAAGGACGATCCGGAAACCGCTCAGACCGTTCGGTCTCTTTATATTATCAGTCCAGATCATCGTCTACGACTTTCTATGCAATATCCGACCTCTACTGGACGCAATGTCGAGTGAGTTGACCGAATACTGCACTATTTCACGTTTGAGAATATTTAAGACTTTTGCATTCATATACTGAGTATGTGTTAATTTAAATTCACTCTATTAATCAATGTTATTATCGTTTTAGCGAAATATTACGTGTAATCGATTCGCTACAGCTCGTCGACAGAAGGCCGGAGATAGCAACTCCCGCCAACTGGGTGGTGAGTCTCAACCTTACACTTTTCATTGCATGCTATTTGTGATAGTATCTAATTCAATTATGACGATAAATGGCATTAATTTATGGCGAAAGTTTTTATCCGATTTAATTATGCGAATGATATTGCAGCCTGGTGAGAAAGTAATGATTCTGCCGACGGTGAAGGAAGAGGATCTCCCGAAACTTTTCCCAGGAGGAGTCGATCGTATATCCATGCCATCCGGAAAAGTCTACGTTCGCACTACTACTAATTACTAATTGTAAAAACATGGGTACTTTCCAGCAAGGACATAGTCAGACACTGTGTAACACAGTGAATCGTTTCATCCTTGTTTAACGTAGGCAAACGATAAGGATGTAATGATTCACTGTTACACTGTGTCCTTGCTGGAAAACACCGTATATCTACGCTATATATTTCTACCTGTTTCAGAACTTTGTTCGAATAGTTTTAATTCAGTATCACATTATGCGAGATTTGAAAGAAAATTGTAACGTTATGAAGTTTTATCTAATAAAAGTCACTTAATAGTTTTAACGATTATTAATTAAGCTTCAAACGTATTGTTTTAAAAAAATTGCTGAGCAATCGATACCGAATATCGATTGCGAATAAAAGGAATAATATTATATATTCTCATAGAGATACTTGCCACATTTTCCGGAATTTTGTGACCAGGTAGATATTTAACGTTCTCGTGGATGGTATTGATTATACTGGTTAATTTTTCGTTGTTGATAATCTCCTCGTATACATACATTGTTACTCGAGTCTCAAATATGTTGTTGTACTTCATGGCATTCGCCCCGACGATCTTCGCGATCGCCGAGCCCCTGGAACGATTTGCTACATGTCAGAAGAAGATTCTTTACATAAAGTTATTCTCAATTAATAAGTCACTTAATAATAATCATGTCAATAAATAATAAGACATTAAATAATTATTGTATAGTTTTATATATATGCTACATATGTGTGTAATATACTATACTAATATAGTAATATTAGTAACATTATATAATTATATATATATATGTATAATACATAAGAATGTCATATAAATAAATACATACCAATTTAATTAAATTAGTCAAATCTATTTTATATATAGAGTTATCGATTATGATAAAAAATTGCAATTATATCTTGTGTATCTAAATATATAATCACAAATTTGCTTTAACAAATTGATACAGCTTTATTAAATTGATACAGCTGCATGTTATAAGACCTCGAAATCGTATGATGATACACCGAGTTAATTTTGGAACAATAAGCGGACAGCACAATTGCATTGCGGCGTGTTTATCACTGATGACAAAACTAGATTGAACTAGATCAAATAAAATTGTGGCCTACTCTATTATTGATTTAAAAATTAGATTCAACTCTAAGGCAAAAATATATCTTTTTTTTTCTTTTAATATGTAATAAGAAAAAATATGTATATATGTACATACGTGTATATTTATAGCCTTTTTGTACTCTTTTCCTTTTGTAATCTTTAATACAATTTAAAAATTATTTTATATTATTATATTATACAATCAAAAATTATTTTATATTATTATATTATTACTCATTCAATCGGTCAATATTATAATATTAATTAAATAAATTTGATTAATAAACAATAATTCATTAATTAAATATCAAAAGACTTTTCTAATTGTTTTTATAATATTAATTTATTTTTTAACTATTATTTAATACTATACTTATGATTATATAAACTTATCTGAAGAAGAGGTACAGCTTTCATCTCTAGCTGAAGCACTCCAACAAATGTTAGGGTGCACACACAGCTCAATAAAACAATACAAGACGGGAGAGAATAGGAGAAAATAGGGGAGAAACGATTTTTCGCAATTAGGATAATTAATTCCTAATTAATTATCCTTGACACAAAAAAAATTACCAATTGCCGCTGCCGACGATGCATACTCTTTTTTTCGCGTCTGGCATCTCTTCCCTTTATTTCTCTTGATGACAGATAATATTCCCGATCTACAGTCGATCAATCGCGTGATTCGACTGACTGACTTAAAAGCCTGCTGATGGCTGACCTTAGCTGCGATCGTGAATTATTTTCTTGTGCGCAAGCTCTGGATTAAGGCCAGCTGAGAGGAAGCGTTACGACAACGAAGAAGCGTCGCGACAAAATTAGCGATCTACTGATAACTGCAATAATGAATTAAAATCGAAAATTTAAACTTGACCCTACGACACGTCCTTCTGTTTGTTTTTATATATTTAATATTAGATTTACAGTACCCGTCAATTTGACAAGTTTCGGATTTTACGACCAAAATTATAAAAATCATTACTATTATTATACCTAGCAATTTTTGCTGACTTTTATTAGTGGAATGATATGAATATACAGGGTGTCCCGTAAGTTTTTACCAATGGTAGTAGTATTCTGAGGCACTACTGCGCTATTACACTACTACACTACAGTGGTAATTTTCCGTAATTAAATAATAAATGAATAAATCATCAAGAAATAGGGTTGAAAATCAAAACGATTCTTGTTCTCAGTCATACCACTATAAAATTTATGAGAAGAAAATATTACACTAAATAGACCCTTCTTCAATTTCATGCGGCATAAACCGTGCTTCTCGCTTTTCTCAATTTAAACCGTACTTCGCATGCATTCCGACGTAGATCATCGAATATTGGATATATTAATCATTTTGTAAAATCCTCTCATTTAAATTCGTTTCATTTGTTTACAATTTAAATATTCTTTAAATATCTTACATAAATAAGCTTCCGAATTCAATAACTCTGCAAATATATAAAAAATATAATGAGGTTGCTATATATGCAGAAATTATTCTAATTATCAGGGGTATGCTTCAAAACTCGACTCTGTCAACTCTGAGTATCTTTTACCCTTGTTCAACATTCGGTGAACAACAAGGATAAAATGATATTTGAGTTGACAGAGTCGAGTTTTACATCTCAGATAGAACACAGAGTCATAATTAAGTCATAATGGTATCACAGAACGCCATCATGACGTCATTTGATACCTAAAAATTGACTTATAAGTAACGAATGAGTCATGATGATATCCTCACGACTTCTGTGTTCTATTCTTGGGATCTCAACATTGTAATAAAAACTCCCCACAAAACTCCAGTTTAACAATACGCGTTTCACTTTAGTCTGACAAGTAATAAATGAATTCAATATGTCGCTGAACTAGCATCACGCTCTTTCGTATAATTTAGGATGTTGATTTCCAATGGCGACCAATCTTCTTTCGAGAAATGATGCCCGGTATCCTCAAAGATGGCATTTGGGTGACTTGAGCAGCATCGACGATGGCAAGGCATCTTCGTCCCTAAATACGGAGCGAATGCGGATTAACCTATTCAGGTTGACGTAATTTCTACGATATTTATCGTCAGTCCGAAAAGTAGTTTACACATCAGCTAATTAATAAATGAGATTATACAGCGTTAAAAAAAAAACGTAAACAGTCTTCAGAAATGACAGAATCTATACAGGGTGACTCCGATCTACAAGACCTACTTCTCGCGAGCAGGTAGAGCGGACTGAACTGAGTCGAAAAATCTTTTACCATTTTGTAATTTTCGCAATACTTTGGGAGATATTAATTTCAAGCAGTCCCTATTCCCCGCGCAACCGATGGGCATATACTTGGCGATAGTCCGCGCGGATATGTGATTATTTAGTGACATTTAGAAATTAATATCTCCTAAAGTATTATGAAAATTGCAAAATAGTAAAAAACTTTTCGACTCAGTTCGATAGATAGGTAGAGAGGACTAAATTGAATCGAAAAGTTCTCTAACATTTTGCAATTTTCGCAATAGTTACCGAGATATATGATTGAATGCCGA
>NW_017257819.1:1255837-1272388 GCF_001594055.1 Mycetomoellerius zeteki | reverse complement strand
TAATTGGTTGGATTTATAAGTAACAATCAATCATTTTCAACTTCAATGATTTTTTTTATTAGTATTTTAAGTTTTTTATTATATTTTTTATGTATTATATATTGCAGATAATTTAATTGTTTGAGTATTCAGTTAAATACGAACAGACAACTTTCATATTTTAATTATTGACGAAATATTAAGCGACTGTTACATGTTCTAATTGCACGATTGAATTTTTCAAATCTACATTGAAGCTGACCCAATAATAAGGGTCGAAATAAACGTCTGCATTATATTTTATTTTAAATATATGGTATTCTTACACACCAACCTATCAACAACCTATGCTGGCTCACTCATTTTAACGGATACAGAGAGCTATTCCTTCTGTCAGCAACTAAAATCTAAAAGACGCTCCACAATATTGAATGACTCAATAAAAAAATCGCACAACTCTCAATAAATACACAAATTACAAAAGATTCATTCGCAAAAAATTTTGATGGATCTCTATTTGGGTATCTCTGTAAAGAAATCAGTCAGATTGTTATTTAAAATATCGATCTAAATCTGAAAAGTAGAGATCTAAACAAGCTTTAAATTTCTTTTCGAATCATCTCATTATGATTATTTTTTACGAAGTTACTCTTTCTTGAAAATTGCCTATTTTTGAAGGGCAGAATAGATAATTCTTTAATTTTTTGGCGTAGAGTGTATACATATTCACATATACATATAAAATATCACAAAAAAACATATACATATGTGTCTATCTTTATGTATACATATTTTATTTTTTTTTAATTATCTCGATACGCGCACTAAAGTCATTTCTAAGTTCATCCAAATGTGTTAATAATACATTACATGTAATTTTATTAAGAAAAGATTAAATAGAATTTCAAGTTTGATCACGTATTAATGAAAGAAGATATTTTTAATAATCCAGGAAAACGGGGAATACAGAAGAGCTAAGTCTTACTTTTTATTAACAAATAATTAGTTATATTTGTTTTCTCTTTCAATTTACATAACGAAATTCGTTCGTTGGTAACGCATACAACAATTAATGATTGGAAATCTATAGACACATTCGATTAAAACATTGAATAAAATCTCTGTGCGATAAAATAAATATGTACATATATTCACATTGTGTAAAATGTAACAATTTATTTATCCATTACGTTCAATGCGATGAGGGATTTTATTGACTAAATTATTCGAGCTTTTTAAACCTATTTTGGAGCTCATGGATCCATAAGAAAAACCGATACACAGATCGTGCAAATCGCAAAATATAAAGTTCAGCGATTTGTGCTTATCAAATTTTATTAAATTGAAATATTAAGTCAAATTATTGAATCTCTTCAAAACTATAAATCCAAAAAAAATGTTAACTTCATATAACTTTATATTTGCGTATGTATTTGAAATTTAGTATCCTGATTTTATAAGACATAGAATCCTGTATATGTAAAATTCTTGGAATTACAAATCCATGAAACTTTGAAATCATTAAAACTTCGAGTAATGTAAAATTTCTAATTTATAAAATTTTGTAATTATAGCGTAATTAAATTTGATCCAATGCATGGTCTCCGTATTGCATTATTTAATCTCTATTAATTTATCTTATCAGTAAGTTTCACTTTACAGAATTCGGAATGATCCGTTTTGGAATTTTAAAAAGAATTAAAGTTCTAATCAATTCATGATTTTGATGTTTTCGATCTATTAATGAGGATTTTGGGCAATTTTTAGGTCAGATTAATTAAATTATCGACAATAAAGGATCCATAGATCTGACGAACTAATTGTTTCTATATTTACATTGTGAACCACATTTAAAACGCTATAACAATTGAGCTTACATGTGTTCTGGATGGCTGCGTATGCAGTCGACTAAATCCGTCGGTTTTAGCTCACCAATGCAAATCCGATGAATGGCCGTAAACAACGGGAATCTACCTTCCATGTTCTTTAATTTCAGCATATAACTGACCTCTTCGGCTGTAAAAGGGCCCTGCAGTTTTTGTCCGTTCAGCATCTCTTTCTCAAGTGTCTCAATCGACTGCAAATCACATTCATTGCGTTATTATATAATACAACATAATTTTTTATAAAATAATTATAAGTTATAATTATAAACATGTTATATCAAGTTGTTGACATATTATATTATTCTTAAAAACTTCTCTAACAGATATCGAAAAAAATCTTTTTTTTAATAATCTAAAAATTCCGTCAGAAAAAGTTAGCTGAAATGCAAAACTGACTAAGACGGAGCATGTTCAATCCGACACAGCCTGCATTACTGACCTTGCCAGTCTTGACGAAGGCTTCTGAGACCTTTCTATTGCGTCCACCATAACACGTCGTGATCAGATCGGCCACTCCACAACTCTCAAAGAAGGTTGCCAATTTCCCGCCCGGAAAAAATACGTCGACAAACTTGATCATCTCCATAAGACCCAACCTAATTACCGCAGCTTTCGTATTATCACCCAGACCTAGTCCATCGACGAAACCAGCACCGCACGCAACTATATTCTATAAAATATCAATACGAACATATTATTGTATTATCGTAATCTTATTAAAAATGAACAAAAAAGAATAAAAGATTATTTAAAATTAAATTTAATATAAATACAGTTAAATTGGTAGAAATAGTCATTAATTATTACCTTCAATGCTCCGCAACATTCCACTGAATCCACATCCTCAACGAGTACCACCCTAAAATACGACGTCTGGATCAAGTTGCGAAATATCGGTGCCATCACTTTGTCCTTGCAGCCTGTAAATTTCAATTAATCTAAATTGCAAAACTTATTTTGTTAGCGAACTGCTTTAAATCCGCGCACCTAGAAACAGGTATTGAGCGATTTACATAAAACTTTCCCTAGCTTTATAACGTGTTTTACAGACAGCGTTTTATTTGACGTTCGCAACGCTTTTGGAATAATTTCATCCCAGTTAAACAAAGACATTGATGAGATACTATTAAAGATGGCCGATCTTATGGAAATTCTCGTGACCGTTAAAATTTATAAATGATTAAGAGTAAGAAACTGATAATATAATTATAAGATTGGAATTTTAATTCTTCTCACCAATAGTGGTCTCGCAGAACATCTCGTCAGCCACTTCGGAGGCCAAGTTAGCGCCCATCAGGACTGAGATTGGGATTTGCAATTGTTTCGAAATAATGTGAGATATAAGTTCGATACCGCCACCCTCTTTCTTGTCAAAGCCCTACAAAGAATGTGTACGATTGTTGTAGATCAACGGATAAAAAAACTACACGCGATATTCACAAAAATGGTACACAGAAGATTATAGTGTACCTTGATCAACGACAGACCGACAGCGGTGGGTTTGATCTTTCCTTGCAGGGTACTGCATATCCTTTGGATGAACTGATGAGGAACTACGAATATAAGTATATCTGCGTCCTTCGCAGCTTCCATTACGTCCGGAATTGCAATCTAGAATGAATCAACGTTAAAATGACTAAATCCTGATACAAGAAAAAAATTATACAAAAAAATCCCTAAATTGAAATTTGAGTTCGCCATCGCATCTCGATACAATGATTTTTCATGAAGTTATTCCAGCTTGAAATTTACCTATTTTTACAGGGTGGCTCTGCCCCGTAGACTGAGATATCAATCGTTGAAGTTAACGACTATTCAGATTAGGAAATTGAATCATTCCAGTGTTTATCAAAAGAAATTAAAAGTATCGATTTCAAAAAAGGAAAATGATAGGTGACAGAATAGAAATACATTAAGAAAACAAAGTACAAAATGTGTTCTTGATAAATGACAGAAAGGAGGTGTATATATAGGGTGTCCCACAGGAAGGTGTTGAAACTAATCAGTCATTTTCGAAAGTATTCAGTTATTGAAAAAACAAAAATTGCGCTGAAAAGAGGAAAGTCTGAAATTTTTAATGAGTATAAATAAAATTTAACAAAATGTTTGTGTATCAATTAATTTTATTGATATACCCTGTATATGTTCAAGATTGTAATAATGAAAGATGCGATACACGCGGACTTGTGAAGACAATAAATTATGTAGCAACTTTCATCATAGTCAAAGTACGCGATGGTTAAAGTTCAGGACTGACAATGTATTATTAGAAACGCGCAACGTATTGTGGGTATATGATAATGATTACCGGACACGGTGCTTTGTCAAAACTTAACAGACACCCTGTATACACAGCGGTTTATCAAACAGTCAAACAGAACTCTTTAAATTAGAAACCACAAACTTCTATTATAATACTGCTAACTCGTACATTCCTTTAACTGGCCTAGTTTCCACCGAGGGTTCGAACCGAGTCAGAATGTAAAAACCAACCAATTATAGTCGAGCATTTCCGTGTTACAGTCGAATTAAAGGGGAATGCTCGACTATAATTGGTTGGTTTTTACATTCTGACTCGGTTCGAACCCTCGGTGGAAACTAGGCCACTGTTGCCAAAACGTATGTATTACATGCGCGAAATAAGTACATTTGCATACTGCACATGCTTTCTATATACTTTTGAACCAAGCGCAGAAACGCTAGATCACCTGATCCTTTGACATTTCTTTTCTGTACGTAACGGTCTTATTCTGCACATTCACTGTATGCAGGCAATACTTTTACATAAGGAAAAGTAGGGAGTTAGCAGTCTAGTGTAGTAATAGAAGTCTGTGATCAAACAGTGCTTTACTAAAAACAAAGACCTAGAGCATAAAATATTATCATGAAATTATAAGTGAGCCATTCTGCTAAAATCCAATAATGAAAATTTTATATACTGGCCGTAATCTGTTAATTTATGTAGTACCCGTAATTCATAAGAATTGACCAATTATAATCGATTAATCTCTTCTCATTTGACTGTAATTAGTCAATTCTTACCTACATAGATTACGGCATAAGTTAACAGATTACGACTAATATTATATAAATGATCTTATACAATGGAATACAAAACGAGCAAGCAACGTGTTAAAAGTGTCTTACCACATTCTCGGGGAGCTTATGTCCTGGAAGATACTTGACGTTCTCGTGGGTCTGGTTGATAATTTCGGTCAGCTTCTTACCATCGATAATTTCCTCATAAACGTACATGGTAACACGATCGGCGAAGCTGCTCTGTTTTTTCGCATTCGCGCCAACTATTTTGGCGATAGCCGAACCCCTACGAATACATAATTGCAATTAGCATCGATTAGTTATGTGTGAGATAAGCAAAATTAACGTTCTTTACATATTAGTTGATCTTTGACTTAGAGACTTATACCTAAGTAGAACATAGAAGTCATAATAATATTATAAGGACATCATCATATAATCTTATTCGTCACTTATAAGTCAATTTTTACGTATCAAACGACGTTCTGTGATATTATTATGACTTAATTATGACTCCATGTTCTACCTGGGTAATCTCTATTTTGCCTGATTTATATTAAAACTACCAATAATTTATTTTATATACAGCTACATAGTATATTTAGTATATCTATTTATAGTAAATCTATTTATATAGTACAATACTTTTGAGGCTTTCAATATTAACAATAAGAATCTTATTTTAGACTGTTTTGAAATATTTTCTCCAGAGAGAAATTTAATCGATCGGCATCTAGGCTGCGCGCTGGTTGGTGAAGAGACAGGAACCAAGCTGAAAATCGGCCGAAATGTGCAACTAAATCCAAGCTCTGTTATACAGGGTATCTCTTGGGGTATCTCATTTGAGACGGAATAGTGATATATCTCAAGATTGAAAAATGTTTCAGATAAAACTTGTAGAATTTTAAGAGGGACATAAGATGGTGTCATTGGTTCGACTTTGGGTAACGTCGCCAAGGTCAGATCAAGGTTACATCGTTTTTTAAAACAGAAACCCCCATTTTTCATTGCATCTTCTTGTAGTTTATCTTGAGAGCTCCTTAAAACACTATGACAAAATATTTTTTCATTAACCTCTTGAATGTCAACGACGGAAAAATCCGCCAAAATAAAACTGGCCAAAAGTGCTTCATGATGGAAAAATCCGCATATTTCATAACGCCGTGATTTCAATAAATCACTTTTGCAGTGCAGCAATTGAACTGATAACGCATACTTTAATGTTTTTGAGGTCACTGAATATTAATTTGAAGTAAAAATTTCAAAATTCAAAATGAAAAATTTTAATCCTTATAACTCGAAAAGTATTTAATGAAAAAGTATTTTATTATAGTGTTTTGGAAAGCTTTCAAGATAAAGCTATAAGAATATGCAACAAAATATATGGGATTCCATTTGATAAATTGATGACCTTTACGTAATCTCCAAACGACTCCCCAAGGTCAAACCAATGGCACCATCTAATGTCCCCCTCCAAACCATACAACTTTTATATGAAACATTTTTCGATTCCAACCATTGGTTTTTGAGATATATCACTGTTCTGTCAAAAATAGAATACCCTATATAATATATTTAAATAGTATATTTTTAATAATATTTAAATAATATATAGTGTAAAACTTGTGATTCGCTTCGAAGATTTCGACATTTCAACTTCTGAAATTCGAAGCCTCGATCGGCATTAAAATCTTCGAAACTGAGACACTTCAATCTTCGAAGCTTCGAGAAATCAAAATTATACAGTTATAATTTAATATTTTTATTTAAAAGAACATATATTTACCACTATAAATTACGAATATATTTTCATTTTTTTTTCTATTCGCACAAATATATTATATTTTTTGAAGCTCCGAAGTTTCGAAAGCATCTTAAACTTCGATAGTTAATTATTTAATTCCAAAGATTCCAATTCTTTCAAAGTTGTCAAAAGTAATTTCCCTAATATAGTACATTTAAATAATACATAAATATATGTTTAGAAAATAGAACATTGCAACAAAAGTCGTGGAAAATGCGCTATTTAAATAATTTGTATAAAAAATTATAAATCAATTATTTTACTTGAATTATCAGTTTTTATTTTTGCAATGTTACGTCTCGCTTTCTTCCGATAATTCTAATTAATTTCCTGAGTACTAGTGCGAGCGGAATAATCTACGAAACACGCGTCAGAAAGACGCGACTGCTCCAACGCCTCCTTACGATAGTTTTCCCGCTCGGCACATGATTGATAATCGGAATGGATATTAGTTGTGCGACGCGCAATTAACATGAACTTCGCACACGAGACCGAGACATTCTTTCCATCAACTCCGAAGGCACCTCCGCGCGGCAGCGGTGTAATCGGAGCACGCGCGTGGTAAACAACAAGCGTACGCCAACATTTGCATGTGTGCGAAGGGCACGTGCGAATCGATTACCGCGCTTATCGATGCGATTCTTCCTCGGATTGGAACGTCCAGCTAAACGAGATTCATATATTATCTCCTTCCTCCCCAGACTCACCAGTTGCCGGAGCCGATGATGCATACAGATGCCATGATATTTCGAAAAACACGCTTCGATACAGATGAGGAAACGAGGTAGAGAGCGACCGTAGAGACGCAAGAATCACTACTTCGTCCGCACGCCGATGAGCGACTGGAGCGAATGGAGCGGCCGCCGAGGAATCGGGACTATCCGGAGACGGCAAGGGAAGACCGACCGAAACCGAGCGACGCGTGCGTCATGCTGCACACCAATCGAAGTCCGGGTTGATAAGAATATATCATCGAGCCAGATGGAGGAAGAAATCCGAACTGGAGGAAGAGACAAAAGATAATTTGAATTAGAATTATTATGGTGATAAGATTAATGATGATAAGTTAATGGTAATAAGATTGAGATCATTGCACGTTTTATTATAATTTCATGTTATCAAAGTAGAATTGTTATCATATAACTCGAGTATTATCTAAAAATTGAAAGTCAGGAACTTCCGTTTTCTCAATTACATTCTTTTTATTATTTATTTTGTTGACTTTTGCAATAAAAATTTAATAAACTATTTAAAAATTTATAATTTATACTTATTACATTAGAATATTTATGATAATTATAATTTATATACACGTTATAAACAAAATTTTAATTATATTACAAATTTGCATTATACAGAATACATATACAAAATTTTGCATTAAAGTCTACAGGTAACTTCGTTAGTCTAAATATATTCCAATTGTTTGCAAATTATATCTTATCGCTTTATAAATACGTTGTTTACAACACATTAATAACTGTGAAGGATTATATAGGCATTTTACTTATATTTCATTTAATCTTGTAGCTACAAAACTATTTTTATTTTTATTATGAATTTTTATTAAAAAATTATAATTTATTTTTAATTGACATCTTGTTTTAACACGTTAAACCAATGATTTAAAATTAGTTGACGTAAATTCGTTTTGCATGAGAAATTTTAGAAATTTCTTTCTATTTTTAAAATAAATCTTCGAATAATAAAAATTCCCTGAATATTCTCAAAAAATTTAATCACAGTTTGTTTCTTGATTAGTCATAATTTAGTTCAACATTAGTTTTGTTTAATCTTTAATGTTCGTTTTGTTTCCTATCTTTCATAAATTTTCGAATATAGAGTTATTACAATTAATTTCTCTTGAGTCGCTTTTCATAATTTATTTTTAATATCGATTTTAATTTAATACAATTGGTTAATACTATACTGTTAGATGAATCAAATAATCGGATTTCACTTTTAGAAGGAGCATAAAAGCAAAGGATTAGCAATCTTATGGAGTATTTCGATGAATTGCATACGAGCCGTCTTGTCCAGTGTATTAGAAAGGTACAGGTTTACAAGTGCAGTCAATGAGTTTTCATTAAACACTTTTCAATATGCCACATTTTTTTATTACATACAGATATATGGAATAACATCAATCGGTCGCCGACGCGACATACATTTGTTTTCAGATCTACAGACGCTACGATGTGCATAAAGAATTCTGTATTCTCGCATAAAGATTTTTAAAATCACAAGAGATTTCTAATATTAGACGGACGAGAAAGGTATAAATCAATACTTCATTTAGAGAGAAAGGTTTTAGATATTGAATTTAATTATAATCTAATCTCTCGACCACAGGGAAGATATTCATAATATCATGAAAATATTTTCTTGTCATGATCTTGTGTGCGTTACAAATCATGTGGTTCGATCAAAATTCAGTTTATAGTTAAAAGACTACACAAGAGATAAAGAGGAATTAATTTCCGTTCTTTCGATCGATTATTATAATCGATACTCTGGGTACACATTTATATTCGTAAAGGTTACTTTGCTTGTTAATTATTCATAACTGACTTGTATAAATCAGCAGCTATTGTATTCATAACGCCCTCGCATTCGTATTAATAATAAGCAAGGTCAGTCATTAATTAACGACGATTTTTTTAATCTTCGGTAGTGGCCTGTGCAGCATCGAGGATGATCTCGAAGGAGAACGGTTGGAAGCTATAACCCAAACCAGTATAGAATTTACTCTGAAACTCCACCCTGGAATACAGAAAACGAGAATTAAAAATAATATAGATTTTCATCAATGAGCATTATTGATGAGTTTACGGCAATAATAAATTTATCACTCAATAAAATTATTAATTAAACCAAATAAATCATTTAATAATATTTGTGCACATAACAGTTTATTAATAAACACATAAATCAATCAGGAAAAAATATAAAAGATCTCTCGTGAATAGGATCTTACCAATGTAACCGAAGTGTATGTAAAAACGCCGAAAGACCCTCCATAAGTACGAGAATGCCTACGGTGAGCACCGCCCAAAAGGCGAAGACAGCGTAGAGGACGATACCACCATCCCAACCCTCCCTCGCCAGACCGTTTCTCATTACCATGTTCCACAACACCTCAGACAACTGGGCATGGGCCAAAGACAAGGCCCAAAGACGTAAGTAGGATGCAGTATGCGACACGCTCCCAAGAACATACTCAATAGTGTGAATGCCCTGATGGATGAACACTTCTGTCATATCTTCTTCCTCCTCTTTGTGGCCACCACTTTGAGTAACACCTCCGCTCTGCTGGAGAGCTCCCATGCTAGCTTCCACGTCGCCATTCTCAGCACCATGATTATTCAGCTGATAATGCTGCTTTCTACGGTTGCGCATCATCATGATCGGCTTTGCTAGCAGCATCCATGGTACGCAGAGCAGAGCTACGACCACTAGAAACTTTTGCAAGCCGCTCTGACCGCCATACATGTAGGGATCGCAATTGCCGACTTTGGTGGAAGGTTTGAAAAGAACCATGTTGATGAAAGTAATGAGAACCGAGGGTGCGCAGCCGGGACCATCGATCGGATCGTTTTTCGGACCATATTTGATCCATTTGACAAACATGAGGATCACCATATAGAGAAACAGCGCACAAAGGAAGATTATCTGTGGCACAAACTCGCAAGTAATATTCATGCGCTTCTTAAAGTACATATGATTCCACAATCCCACCATCACGCCGAACAACATGTGCAGCACGCCGAAGATGATGGAAATCTTCATCTTATACGAGTTTTGGAAGATGATTTTATTTTCCGCCAGCTGCCACACCGGATCCATACCGAACGGATACGGATAATCGATATAATCCGTCGAATTGGGATTCAGTTGCAGCTCTTTATTGTGCTGAATGGTGCTGCGATCGTAGTTCACCAACCAATTAGAGCCAAAGATGTTGAGAGACTTGGAGAATATATCATTGTAAATTAGACCGG
The DNA here is from genome assembly GCF_001594055.1 of Mycetomoellerius zeteki. Taxonomy (NCBI): domain Eukaryota; kingdom Metazoa; phylum Arthropoda; class Insecta; order Hymenoptera; family Formicidae; genus Mycetomoellerius; species Mycetomoellerius zeteki. The sequence goes on along the minus strand of NW_017257819.1, from coordinate 1,261,679 downwards.
TGTACATGGAAAACATGCCCATGAGAAAGATGATATAACGGCCACCGAAGAAAATATTCCAGATTTCGTTATCGCTCTTTTTAGCCGCCAATGGCTTCTCCTTCAGCACCATCCAACCACCGAACAGGAACATAATGAGGCCGTGGCCGGTATCACCGAACATTATCGCGAATAGGAATGGGAATGTAATAATGGTGTAGGGCGCAGGATTCATTTCGCGGTAAGATGCAACTCCATAAGCGTCAATCAACACCTGGAACCCTTTCGTGAACTTGTTCGTTCGATTGTACGTTGGTGGGTCCTCAAAAGTCTCCATGCGGTTCAGAATAGGAGGAACAGAACTCCCGCTGCGTTCCTAGAGATGAAAGAAAGAACATTAATTTTTTATTTTGCGATACAAAGATCGTTGAAATAGCGAAGGAATGTTATGAAATGATGTTCATCAATTACCGTCCCACGTCTTAATGCTAGTTGGATAGTCTCGATGTCCAAGACAGGCACCCAGCATTCGGCAATCAGACATTTTTGAGTAACATCCAAATTAAAAAGATTCAAAGTATGATAGATTGCCTTAATCTTGCGGACTTTAATAAACCAGTTTTTGATGTTCTTTGCAGCAGCTACGAGAACACGATGACGATGATCCTGCGTCTGTCCTAAGACCTAGAAACCAAGATCATTAATATATGTTCAACAAATTTTTGATCAAATTTAAGACAAACTTTTAGTGTATCAATATTGAAAATACTATCTAATAATGTTAATAATAGAACTGATGTAGTGGTGACATGTGAGAGAGATGGGTTCCAACTCGGTAAACCTTGTATTTTATTCAAATCCTCATCTCACGTATGTTTTAAAAGAGATTGACTACCAAGAATTAAAAGTTTGAGAGTAAAAAAAAAAGTATGAGGTGAATCAATTCATTTCGGAAACAATAAGTTGTTTACTTAATTAAAAATTAATTCATTAAATTAATATGAGAAAATATAATATTCTCACAGTGTTCAAATCTTCGATACGAGTCATAACGCCCATAGCCATTTCTCTGCGATCTGCTGGAGCTTCTGGACAGGGATACAAAGTCGCCCTGAAGCCTTCGCAGATTTTCTTCACACGAGTCTTTAACTGATCACCTTGGAAGAAAATGATGAAGACTGACTTGTACACCTGGTCTCCCTAAATCCATCATTTTTGAATTAGTACTGGACTCTTTGATTAAAACATAAGTTGAAATAAGTCATTTATGTTTTTATCATCAATAATTATTAATGAAATTCACAACTCATAAGATTTATCTAGATACAATCTTAGCTTTAAATTCTTCGATTGAAAGCGAAGCGGTACGATTACTTACCGTTGAAGGATCCTCTAGAGGAGTCTCAATTTCCGCCTGACGCAAAAAGACGTTTCCACGACACGCGCGCCACAGCATGCGCTCGAATGCGGGGATGCGTTCCCTCAGGATGACTCCTGCGACGAAGCTGCTCGTGCGGCGAAACAAAAAATGACACATTAATAAGCGATAACAATAGATCAGATAATTAGGGCGTCTATCGGCAGATATGTACACAGGTTAACGCAAAAAAAAAACTGCGTAAAAAACTCGCCACGATCACGATTTACGGGGGTCAATTTGTTCTTGCGGTGATGGAAAACGAAGCGTCGTGATGATGATCTTTAACGAAGGCGGTATAGCGAAGCCTTCAACCTGTATCGGTTAACGGCTTGATGTGGATTTTCCGGTAGTATTGCTAGCCAATTTGGGAAATGATGATTTCTGTAGCCATGGTTCTTCTCTCTCTCTTTTTCTTTCTTTCTACATACCTCAGAGCACTTCTGTCAACTATCCTAGGAATCCTTGAAACACTCTTTGAACGACAAACTCCAATAAACAGCATACAATGTGTGTTACAGGAATAAATCGGGTATATAGGCCAGATAATTGTATCAAATGTCATGGGGTTTGCTTGTAAATATATTTTTATCAAGTTGTTATATAAAGGAGAAAGAGAGAAGGCTTTCTTTAGCATTCTAACTTCTTTTATTTTCTACTATATAAACAAAGTGAATTATTTAACATATCGTTTGAAAATAACTTAAAAAATATGCATCAAATGAAAATTTTTCAAAAAAAGTTGTACAGTCTGGAAAGAAAAAACACATTTATTTTTCAAAAAAATTATGTAATATATAGTATACAATTGTGTACCTCTTTTGAAAAATAATACTATTTTCTTTTTATATCAATTGATTTATTTTCATTACTCTAGGAATAAAAGTATATTGATTATAAAAAAATTAATAATTTTCGAGATATTGTATATTTCATGTTAAAATATGCCAGAATAAAGTATAAAATATAAGTAAAAATGTAAACTACTATTTGTAAACTACTTGTGATTTTTTTGATCTACTTAAAAATTTTTATATTAAGAATAACTAAAAAAATCACATTATATAAAAGAGAGATCATATAATTCTACATATTTTTAAAAAATGGCGATAATTTTCATGTGTGTCTGGAAAAATCTTTTTTTCGAAAACTAGATTTTATTTATGATTATAATTAACATTATTTGTCACTCTCCAAACCGTACTTTTGCTTGAAATTTTTTCGATACATATTTTTTCGATTAGTCTCAAATAACATTAAATGACTCATTCCGTATATATAAATTTTCCAGCAATTATCTCAGATTAAGAAAAAATAAAGATTACATATACAACAACCTAATAAATCTCTTACTATATGTATGTATGGGTAAAATTTTTTTTAAGTCCTTATATTCTTTTAATACTGTTCAATGCATTTTTCTAAATCTTAGGGTCTCTATATCCTTGAAGGTTCGAATACTGGAATTCTTTAATTTTCTGTTATAATTATTCATTTCTCATATAACACTGCGTATAATATTCGTATAATAAAAAGCTCATGATTATATTTAGTATTAAACAATGCGATATAAATGCAAATCTAGGATTTTAACCCAATGTTTCAAATTTTCATGAATCTCAAACCTCTAAGGATTCAAAATATTGGAAATATAGTTTCAAAGATCTAGGCTTCTAAGAATCTAAAATATCGAGGTAATAAGATACCAAGTATCCAAAGCGTTAAAAACTCCAAGAATCCAAATCTCCAGGGATCGAATGTCGCATAAATTCGAATTTGCAGAGGACAATTTAAAAAATCTAGCGATTTCGAAATTCCTAAAGAAATGAGGAATTTCGGAGATGAAAATGCCAAGCTTCTCAAACATAACGTCTGTGTTACATCTGCATTAAAGAGGAGGGTAGATTTGTGAAAATGATCAAAATATCAATTTAATCCTTTTAATACTAACAATAACAGAGGCTATGGTCACCCATTGTGTGGATCTCGCTGTATACCAAAGGTGATTATAGCCACTCATCAAAATTTTTGTACGGGGACATTTTTCATATAAATATTCAATTTTGTAATGCTGGTACGGTTGGTGTAATGTGTGTACTCCTGTTTTGCAATTTATCATACTAAACTTTATTATTAAATAATTAAAAAAATTTTTTAAATACACGTATTTGTTATTAATCGTTTCTAATCGATATTCTATCAATAGTCGAAGAAACGATTGAAAGTAAAAGGAGATTAGACAACTCATGAATGATTTTGATACAAGATCATTGTTCCAACGTTTTGAAAATGTTTATGGTCCCGAAAAGGGTCGATTTAATAAATTAAAACATGTTCTCAAAATACAGATCTTTCATTAGTATGCACTTTACCCTGCGGATAAGATTTTCTTTGTGCAAATCATCTTGAATTTGGTGTGAGGAATCACATCTTAAAATCTTTTAGCGTACTTAGGACACCCTGTATATCGATTTTTATTCTTTTTTAAATCTTCAAAAATAAATGGACTATGACCTGACCATTTGGTTTTAAAGAATTATAATTGAATCAAAAGTATTACAAGCAATCAAAATTGCAAAAAAAGGCTGACATTTTTTTAACTATAATTAAAATTCAAGGAAAGCTATATAGAAGCTTTTATAGAAAAAACACATCTGCCAAAGTGTAGCTAATTATACACGGAAAAGGAATTAAAAACAGATGATTTACTGATGAAAAGAAGAAATGTAAAAATGGATTTCATCTTGTGTTTTTGCACCCTCCCCCTTGTGCATGATTCAGAAGTGCTTCAGAAGTGCAAGATTCAAATGTCTGCTTCCTCGAATTTCTGGATCATCGCGTGTTATTTTATTTGGAAACTCGGTTATCAATTCCGCGATTTCCGGAATTGACTCGTTCAACTCTTCGGATTCCTGGGACCTAGCACGACGAGGATGGAAGGAGTAACTAGTAATGGGAGTACGTACCCCAGTTGAACAGGGCCAAGGGCGGACTGGCGGGCGATACTATCATCGCTAATCAACGCGCGTGTCATGGACTCGGTAGGGTTCAAGCCCGCGTGCTCTTGCTGACGACACAACAGACAAGACACAACCACATTAGCCACACTAGACACGACCACAATGCTCCAGCTCGCCACTCTGTCTCTCGTTTGCGCGGGATTTCCCTTTGATTTTTTTCGTTACCTTCTTCACTGTCTTGGACGAACTTGAGATATCCATTAATCATGCGACAATCATAAAAGCGGAAATCACAAGTAAAAGTTATGGTGTGACATCTCAATATCTCTCACACGTATAATGCTATGAGATTATGATGAAATGAATGGAAAGATGACGATGTAGAACTGACTATTATTATATTAGCCGTAATAATTGGGAAATTGCTTTATAATTTTACAACGGAACAATATAAAGTATCTTACAAGACCGTAATGTAACTACACAACGAATCAGAAATGAAACTCCCAAATGGTCAAGCTCTTTAGTGCTGAAATAATTCTGTGCAAATTTATATACTACATATCTAATCCCTCAAACTGTGCGCCGAATTTATTTTCAGTCTTGAAAAATTGATAAGCAATTTAATTGTATCAATGTTCATAAGGCATCTTAGATTGATCTCAATATTCTGATGCTAATATTATTTGTAACGGAAATTATAACAATTATTTACACAATAGTAATTTATTTACATAATAGTAACTCTAGTAGGTACTGTATAAAGATTAATATTCTTTATTTACAGATTTTATTATAATAATATCTTTGCACAGATTTAAAGATTTTATTAATGTCATTAATACCTTTCTTATTAATATTATTTCTCTCGATATCTTTTTTCTTATATATAATTGTAAAATTCTTTTTAACGTTAATTATGTCTTAAATCTTAAAATCGCATTTAAAAATGAAACCATAAAATGCAGTTTCATAAGCAGTACAAAATCGTCGAAGACAATTCATTACATCAAAATATCTCAAGTTCGTCAAATTGTTGGACTATGGAAACTGCCAAAACATAAGTGAATACAATAACAAAATTGATAATAATGGAAATTAAATACTCGCTGATAGTTGATAGCAAGTCACACCACGACCGAATGCTCATATAATTTAATATTAATGCGACAAAGAAAGAAAATATATCTATATACATATGTATAACTGTTATATATTTACAGACAGCATAATTATACAATTTAACAAAAAAAAAAAACATCAAAACAAGAGTAATCATTTCCCATAGTTTTTTTGGACGTTGAATCCGAATCTGGTTGTAGAATTGTTCTATCCCGTCACAATTTTGAGAAGTTTGCAGTTAAAGTTGCAAAAAAGGACTATTTTCATGTACTTCATATCACATACGTCGTATTGTAACTGTGACATGTGATGTGCTGGAGAAGTTTCCTTGCAATCAAAATTAAGTACCAATGTTTTTAGCCAT
>NW_017257819.1:1218715-1255822 GCF_001594055.1 Mycetomoellerius zeteki | reverse complement strand
CCCCCCCCCCCCCCCCGAATATTAAGGTGGATTTTTCCTATTGTATCCCTATAAGTTTCAATTTGATATCTCGAACTATTCAAAAGTTATTTAGATGGTCCGAAACATTTGGCGAATGAACTGTATAAATTTTTGTAGCAATTAATTTCTTAGGTTACATTTTATTGTATAATATACACATCTTAGTACGTATTTCCAAATAAATTCTCTGCTTTACAAATATGTAGTAATTCATTGCTTTAAAATAAATTTACTACTTTAAACAGACAAATTCTTCGCATTAAAAACAAATTTTCTGCTAAAGCAGTGAACTTGTGTTCGTGTGGAAAGTCGCGCGCTCTAGACAATGGGGAAGGTGGAATGCAGTAGGTGGATGTAGTCTAAAATAGTTTCTGATATTATATACTATATAGCTGAAACAAGACGTTATTTTTTCTAATTTTTTTTATTAATAACTTTTTAACGAAGGACGAGTGACGGCTAAAACTTTTTGGAGATCACTCAGGGTCTTTATTATAATGTGATAGAACAATTCTACAATTAGATTTGAAAAAAACTATGTAAAATAACAAGTCTGGTTTTGGTGTTCGAAAAAAGTCATTTTCTGTTAAACTGTGTTATATATGTATAATTATTAAAATTATTAAACTCTATCTATGATTATACAATATAACAAATATATAAGTATAATAAATAAAAAATATAACAAATAAATGTTTTCAAAATAGATTAAAACAAAAATTTGTACATGTATCTAAAACATAAAATAAATTAAAATATAAAATTTCATATTTATATACAAAAATGGTAAAAATATTATTATAAAAATGTTTTAAAACTTCTTGATTTTAAAACAAATCGATCATATCTACAAAAAAATTTTAAATAAGAATGAAAATATTAAAACAGGTAAAAAATTCCTATTTATCAAATAATCTGAAAGAAATTCATAAGCCAAGATTATTTCGTTCAGCAGCTGCAAGGATTTCTTGGAAAAAGATAATCGATCGAATTATATTAGAATCGACGTTGCTAGCAGATTTGTCTGATTCCCAGTTCTTCTTTTCTAATCAATTAGAAGTTGATCAAATTAACATAATCATTCGTATTATTCGCATCGATGCGAAACGAGAAATAAGAACAATTTATTCTTAAGTAAAGCATGACACAAGCCAAGCTTAGATCGTTAAAGAAATTTTTGGTCGGTTCTTGTCACAGTTCGGAAAACTTTTCGATATTAAAATCTTCGAATATTATACATATATATGTACATATATGCGCGCGCGCACATGTAAATCTTGGTGATTTCAAATTTTCCTCGTTTTACAAAATACTGATCAATAAATCCCACAGATATAATTCACCAAATATTAATATCAAGATATTAAAAATTTCTTACATCTGTATCTTATATAAAAAATCTCAATCAATTTTAATTTTTTTTTTTTAAATGTTTACTTTAGTATTCAGACATAGTATTTTGAGAAATTAGTGTTCCATATTAAAAATAATTGAATTTTTGTAACCAAATGAAATAAGTACTATATTTTTAATACTCTCAAGTCTAACAAAAAATCCATAAATCCTACGACAAAATCCAACGAGGTATCTTTAACGATCTAATGATCTACATTTTAATTAGGGTAACAGAAAATAAAAACGTGTGCGAAGGCATGCGAGCAAGCGGCACATTAAAAAAACAAACAATCCTTTGTTAAAAAGGAAGAGAATTGTTATACATACCCATGGCCACACCATCATCATTTATTGTTATTTACAACGCTGTATCACTACAGTGTGAAAACTATTACAATAATTTTGCCGCGCAAGTGTCGTGGAAAGCGAGCGGATTTCGATCATTCTCATCGTAAATCAAAGGTACTCGATACAGTTTGAATTTTTCTCTGCTTAAACAGTGTTAAAAAAACGATTGTATCAAACTATATCAACTGTTATCAGTCAGCGCAATCCATGCCGATTTTTTTTTCTCTTCCATAAACGCGCGTAAACTGCGACATAAAATGAGTGAGAGCCTTTGTTTTGCGCAATTGAGCGGTTATTCATGAAAGCGAATAATCGCGTTTGTCTTTTAAGTGCGATTCTGATTGCTGAAGCATCCCCAAGGATAAAGAGAATAGGATGTTATCTATTATACACTGTAAAAAATAAAATATTATTTTTAATTTAAAGACATTTAGTGGACTTTCCGAGACATACAAAAATGTTAAAATTAACACAAAAATGTTAATTTTAATATTTTTGCATGTCTCAGAAAATATACTATGTCTTTAAGTTAAAATTAACATTTTATTTTTTACAGTGTATAAGAATTGACCACGGTAGTTTGGCCAGATTTGTAAAACATATATTGGAAATGTTTGGAGTATGGTACAAAGATATGTGATTTGAACAGTCAAGAGAAGTTTAGATTTCCAATAATCCTTTATTGATGAACGTCACTAAGACCGGAATCAGACTAGACATTGAAGATTGAGATTGAAGATTGAAAGATTGAAATTTGACCAATCAAAACAACAGGAGCTAAAATTCCTTTACCCTCATTGGTCAAATTTCAATCTTCAATCTTCGATCTCAATCTTCAATGCGTAGTCTGATTCCGGCCTGAGAAAAAGTTTCTCTAAATGTAAATCGCAAATAATGTCAAATCTACACAAATTGCTCTCTTCGATAACCAAAAAAAGAAATACATCATTTATTAAGCTTAATCTCGTGGTATAAGCATGAACAAATATCATATATTTATGAATTTTAACAGATACTTAAGGGTACGGTCCACTTGGCGCTACAAATGCTTTGAAGCATTTGATTGACCAATCGGAAGAAAGAATTTTACTAATTGACTAGTCAAAAAATGCTTCGAAGCATTTGTAGCATCAAGTGAACCGTAGCTTAATATGCATCATTTTATCAGTTGTAGTTTTTTTTTTTTTTTAGCAAAATGCAATTTTGTTTTTTTTTAATTCTATTTAGTTTTTTAAATTGTATTAATATTTTATGAAATTTCATAATTTGTAAATTATAACAGTAATAAAGATAGTAGAACCAATATGGCAGTTATAAAGTATACACTTTCAATATTGGAACACTACATGTTCAGAAACATATTGGTTTCACCATTATATTTTTTATAGATTTGAAAATCCTTTTCCAGAATTAAAATATACGTGCCTTTGAGATGAAGTCGATTTTATATCGAGAATAAAAAAAATTTATAAAATATTGAAATCTTTATCGTTTCTTACGAATAACACTTCTTTGGACCGCTTGGGATTTGGTTCATGTAGGGTTTTTTGTTAAGTATTTGCAATGTAGAATCACCACAATTTATATATTCTTTTAATTTAATATTTGTGTATAATTATGTATATTGGAAAGACTTCTCACAAAAACTCCATTTTTTTTTTAAATTTGGATTATGACGCTAAATCATACTCTACCAGTAGTAGTCGTGAACAATTTTGTTTTGGCAGAATCAAACAAAAAATGAGAAATATACAAGAATTTTGCAATTGCAAAAAATGTTTTTGTTAAGAGAAATTTGTTGAGCTTATAAATGATAAAACTCTTTTTTATTATAAAAAAAAATCTGTAGGTTTGACATTATTTTGTGATTTATACTTGAAAACATTCCTTTATAAGAGAAATAGTAAGATAAATACCTTCAAAGCGATCAAGAGATTCGAATAAGAAATTATGAGGATTTAAGGAGATTCTATAGTCTGTTTTATCGATTAAACACAATAATTTGTGAGTCGCAATTTCTTTTTCTTTTTTTACAGATTTGAAAATCTTTTTCTAGAACACATACGTATTGACACATCATGACACACTATATTACATTATCACATGCACACTATAACGTGGCAAGACTGCTGCGGTATTGCAACGCCCTTCCGCCGTCACAAAGCGCGAGATCGCCGGGCGATCTCAATATTGTTTGTTCATGTAATCCTTCGTCCAGACCAAAATTGTTTTGTACGTACAAAATATAAAACTTGTACATACGTAAAGCAAATATTATTATGAGTCAACGCTAGAAACCGATAAAAAATTATAATTATCCAACTTTTTTTCGTTTTTGACATAAAGTCGGCTGGTTTGGACTACATTATCGTTCAGAATTTAATTGTAGAAAAAGATTTTTTTATTTCGTAAAGACAGTTAGAAAAATACTTACATAAAAAATAATCGCATTCGATCGGTAAAACAGAGAAAACATTAGAATCTCCTTAATGAGAAAAGAATCTGGAAAATCAGGGAATTTAAGATTTTAGGAACCCAAGATCGGTGTTTATAATCCGTTCCTATTACAAGACCGTCTGAAGTAATGTCTTAAGACGTTAATATGGTTCTGATTTATGACATCTTAAAACTCTACTGTACTTAAGCGATTTTAAATATAAGAACTGACTATAAATACCGGCTTAAGTCTCTGATACAAAAATTGAGGAACAATTTTAGAATCGGGGAACGATTCAGGTTATAAAAATATTTTTACGAAGTGGATACAAATGGACTTTCAACGGAGAAAGGAAACCTCGCACGTCGAGAGACAAGGGGTATGGGACAGCTCAAAACGGTCTTTGCGAGGGGGTGTTCCAGCAACGCAAAGTACGACTCCGTTCGTTGAGCAACTAGAGTCTTGGATAGACATAGGCAACAACATCGAGGCAAAAAAAAATATTTTTGCAAACAAGATTCGCAAATAATAACGGTTGATAACAGCTTGCCTGAGCGGATTCCTATAATGTGCTCCTATGGCGTCTGCCGCAGTGTACAGGTGCTGCTGTAATCACAGAACACACTGACGTAGGACGTCTCTACTATCTAGGATCTAGGGTGAATACGGGGCTTTCGACGTAGCGTTTACGATTACATGAAAGAGGAAAGGGGGAAGATTGCGAAGAAAAAAAAAGATTTGGAAATGATGCGGCGTACTTCTTTGATTAAGACCCTCTACGAAATCTTTCTTTTCCTTGAACTTTGCGCGTACGTAGGAAAACTCTGTAACGAGCGCAATTTTAATTCTGTGCGAAAACTGAGCCTTTAATACGATATTTATCGCAGTTCTGATTACTCGCTGATATTGGCAACGTTCTCTTGCAACAGCTATACATACATATGTTCAATTACCTGTGGCAAATTATCTGCGGCAAAGACTAATTTTTTTAGTTAGCTGCAAATGATCATTATTCAATTTCAAAGTATTAAGATTTATTGAAAATTAAAGTTTTCTTGAGTTTTCTAAATAGTAGAAAGTCTAAGAATTCAAAGAACTTCAACTTCCTCCATGCTAAAATGTTAGATATGCAAGGATAACTCTCAATGACTCGATTTTTCAAGTTTCACTTTTTAAGTACGTTATTAACTTATAATTTATTATGTTGTAACGATAATACTAAAGTCTTACGTAAGAATAATTTACTATAAATGTAGTAAGTATTATATTATACAATTCAACACTAAATTCTCTCCGAAGCATCGTAGTACAGATTACAAAGATTTTTTCGTGCCGAACACGATGCCATTATTAGAATTTGTATAACACGTCAATATTTTGAGCAAAATGGACTAAAATGACGTTTTAAGCCCATTTTATCTTAATTTACTCAAAATCCTGGTGTTATGCAAATAAGAATGTCGTTCTGACAACATCATGTTCAGCATGAAAAAATCTTCGGGGTATATATTATGACACTTCGGAGAGAGAAAGAAAAGTGATATTTTGACAAACTGTTTTATAAATATAATAAAGACCGTATTAAAGACTCGGTTCATTTTCGATTCTGCGACATTTCGGTCCCAATACGCGTTCGAAAGTACATATAAGAATATTTCACCGCGTTATTTCATTTATTTGGCAACACATTTCCTGACTTACTCTTGATCCTCAGATTATTGATTAATAAATCTAAATCTCAATACGTATTTATACATCTTTCATAGTAAGTACGCCGCTATAAAGTAATTCTGAAAAAAATTGTTAAAATAATGTATAACAACACAACAAATTACATAACAGCTTTGTTATGTATTATATAAAAATAAAGATAATACGAGTCACGATACAAAGTGACAAAGAAGTATAAAGTATATTTTTTGTTAAAGAGAATTTTCAAAAAAGAGATATACATATACACTCGTGTCAGTAATTTGAGGATCAGTGTTAGTAACCGAGCACTATTGCGAAGTGCAGCAGTACATCGGATTCATATTCTGCAACACAAACTGTAGGCATGCGACGTTATGTACTGATGATTCTCGGTCATGTGGAAATTAAAATGCAGAACGTGGTGATTCGGAATTACAAATCCTGGATTAAATCTAGTAGAACTCAGAATATAAATAAAAAAGAAATTTAAATGAAGTTGTAATCGAGATGCAATAAATAAAATAAATCCGTTATAAGATTCATGTATAACTCAAGAGAGATATTAGTTTATAATAAATATTTAAAAATTTTGAAAAGGAGCAATGTAACTTTGGAACTTGGAACAACTTAAACGTCAAAAAAATCTAAAGAAAAATCGTATCTTAAATAAAAGGCAAAGTAAAATGCCATAAAAAATAATGGGGAGAAACTGAATTGAGCAATTTAATTTCAGAAGTTCTGATAAATGTTATGAATATACAATGTTTCAATTCAATAATTACAAAGTAGTTTTTTTTAGTATTAGCTATTGTAAAGTAAACGAATATATAGAAAGTAGAATTTCAAAAAAAGCAAGAACAATATTTATTAGTTTTCATTTTAAATGGATTTTTAAAAAACTTAAATTCTAAAGCAAAGACCGAAATTTTGATTTTACATCCATTTATCTTTTGAGACGTATTCAGCAGTCGCCACGCTCTGCATAAAAAATGGATGTACGCCACACATTAATTACCCGAGCTTGAGAGCCTGGCCGCCGGCGCGGAGGCCCTCCTCACCCAACAGAGTAACTTGCTCTTCTTCACGGCTGGGATCTGCCATCTGCGACACGACACCTCCATGCTCAGCCTGGCAACAGACACAGGTCACCCCTCTTTCGCCCTATCTCCCGTTCCACTCGCTCATACCAGACCCTCTTTCCTTCTCTCTGATTCAAAATTTTCTTCAACTCACCGAAGAAGAAGAAGAAGAAGAAAAAGAAGAGGAAGAAGGGATCTCTTCATGAAGTTGCGTAATTTTGCTCAATGCTAGATCTAACAATAAGACTAAATTCGTGACGCTTAGCCATGAGAGAATGAGAAAAAATAAAGCTTCAAATATTTTATTAAAAGATTTTAAAAGTCACGAGGAATTTAAATAAAAATTCCATCAAATTTAAAAACAGTTTCACGGAAGTAGTTTTCTGAACACACAAGACATTAAACGTGCTAAATGTTTTGAAAAAACTTTCAAAATGAATATAATAATTTAATTCCTAGATATCCAATTTTTCAAAATCTAAAGTTTGCACAAAATTTAAAATTCACAAAATCAGATACTAAATGTATAAAGTTGAGACGTAAAATTTAAGAAATACAAAGATGTATAATAGTTCAATAGGAAAGCATCACGAAATGTATTAAATTCGTGCAGCCCTAATATTTCTAGTTTTACAATTATAATCAAAATATTGCTGACTACTAATTGCAACTATAATAGCTACAATAATTATAAATTACTTAAATTAGAAACATATATTACATATATAGTTACAATCTTGCTACACATGCTACATGCAAAAAATTTCATTTCCTGAATTCAGTAAAGGCCGTGATTATTTTCTCAAAATACGTTTCTAAATTTCTATTAAAATTAAAATACACGAATATAATAAACTCAAATAGTAATTATTTAAAATTTATTTGTTAAAAAAAGAAAATTATAATAATAACACTAGTCAATAGGGATGTTCGATTTATATACTGAAGATCTATCTGTATAAAGATTATGCGTTTCGCGGGTTATCTCCGTGTCCAGATCCATTCTTGTAATGCCAACGTTTCATGAACATTGCAGTTCACTTCATCAGGGCGAGGAGTAGCCTGATACTGAAGATCTATTTCGGATCGCAACATGGATCGATTCGCCAGACAGATCGGCATTGGAAAGATTGATCTCTTAAAGATGAATTCGGAAAAATTTATTTATACAGTAAAATGCATCATTAAAGAAAGACTTTATATTATTGTTACTAAGGCGGTTTTTCATTTACTGGTTAATTTGTGCTTAAACTTAACCTGATATTTCACCCAATGGGCTTCACTCGTGACATGTAACACTTTAAACGAGTAAAAATGGAAACAAGAGGAACAACCTCCCGAAGCCTTGATCTTAACAAATGTTATTAAGATCATAACCCTGAACAACATTCAAGAGGTTTTAGCTGTCATTTGGATACCTTAATACTAATGCCAGCGATACTGTAACTAAGCCTTATAACTCGAAAAGTTCTTCATAAAAAAATATTTTATTATAATGTTTGGAAAGCTCTCGATATGTGCTACAAAAATATGCAATGAAAAATGGAGTTCCATTTAAAAAATTTAAAGTGACCTTGCCTTGACCTTGACAGCGCAGCCCAAGGTCAACCCAATGGTTCTTGTTCCCCTCGAAGTCACAAAACTTTTATCTGAACATATTTTTCAATTTGACGCGTACTTTCAGAGATAATAGCTTGTAATATTTTAAGTGCCTGTGTATACGTATAGTTTGTCAATAGTAATGAGAATGGTTTTTTTACGCTTCCCAGGACGACTGCGTGAGGAAAGTGAAAGTCTAGGTAATTGAGTAAGGATCTCAAGTATATGATTGAATCCTTAGTTGAATTCAAACCTTACGAACGGTCGATACACTGTAGAAGTGCACGCTTGTTTTTTCACACTCGTCACGGAAATGTAGAGATTATGCAATTAAATTCTGTGTGAAACTTGGAAAAATAGCTTCAGAAACGTTAAAGATGTTAAAGACAACGTATGGAAAAGCGTTGTTCATCCTCAACAGCTTTCCTTTCATCCTTGTACGCCTTGTACCACCTGAAAACTTAGACTGACAATAAAGTAACTTCTTCTGTTTCTGAAGCTATTTTTTCAAGTTTCACACAGAATTTAATTGCATAACGCTGCTCGACACTCCTTTACATTTCGTTGTAAGTTGTAGAGAAATTGGAAATCGATCCTCTGCAAAAACGAAATCGCAAAAGAGAAAAACCAATTTCAAATCTTCTCAGATCGATTCAAGATCGAACATCTCTACTGAGGACAAGGTTTGGTAACATTGATAAAATCTGCATTTCGTGCTTATCTGTTAACTCTGTTTTTTTATGTCTAATGTCCAAAAAGTCGCACGTCGTTCCAACACATTATTTTTGTGTAGTCTTGAAGATTTCTTTTTAAAAAATTTAAATATGGCGAGTTCTTCCTGTAGATCTTGTATAAATACACTAAATAAATTTTGGTATATGTGTAATTTCATTATATTATAAAATCACTTACAAAAAGACAAAGTTTGTAGCTTATATTTCGGTCAAGTTGGAAATCAGAATAAATGTTGGGTTTATCATGTGTGCTCTGCTATATACATTATATGCAGGGTGTTGCATTTAAGTTGACATAACGAAATTTCTCCGGAACTATGTGAGATATCGAGATCATATTTTCACGTGATTGTATCGAGGGGGATATATTTTGATAAAAAAAAAAAAAAACATTAACTTTGAGTGAAAGCATAAAAATTAAATCAAAATTAATTTTATTTTTTTTAAATGGAAGCTTATATTTTTTATTACAAAATCTTATTCTACATAAAAGAACAAACTTTTGTCTGAAAAATTTTTTCATGTGACCACTATTTTTCAATTTTACACCTCTAATTGAATTTACACCTTTAATCAAGCACTCCGAAGAGGTGTAAATCCGACCGTGCGACCTTGGATAATGCTAACGCCGGCGGTACTGAAATTTTGAAGTCTCATAACACAAAAAAATGTCAACTAAAAAGGATTTGTAACCAGTGTTTCAAAAACGTTTTAACGTCAAATACAAAAATATGCAATAAAGGATATAAGTTCCTATTTAAAAAATTCAAATCAATCTTGATATGACTTTCACAACGCCACCCAAGGTCTATCGCGTATGTCCATGTAGTACGTTACTTGATCCCCAACAACTTTTGTTTGAAACATTTTTCAAAATAATTACTTCTCTCGTTTTTAAATGGGGTATACAATGACTGCGTTCGGGGAGACGCTATTAAGCGCTATTTGTGTCATTCTATCTTCATCATCTATTAGTAGATGTGAAACAAAGATAGTATGACACAAATAGCGCATTCCCCGAACTCCTCATATGTTTGAAAAGAAAGAAAAGGGAAATTTTAAACTCTTAAGACTTGTGATGTAAAATTAATTAAACAAAAATGGAGTAAATATTTCTATTAAAAATGACATCCTAATAAATGTTTCAATAACAAAAAATTGTACGTGCTACAGAATTTTTATTGACATTTTCGTTCAGTGAGCAAAAACGATTAAATATTTTATTGGTTCATGGTTGTACAAATTTGTTATTTGAGTATAATACTAATAATTCGTATAATTATAATTTAACATATTTTTCATTGAAAAAAGTAATTGCACAATAATTGATAATACTCTCTAAATATAGTTTACAAGGATTTTAATAAAAGAAATTTAAAAAATGGTTTAATTAAAAACATTCAAATTTTATAAATTTAAATTTTACACATTTACATTTTTACAAATATCTGATGTTATCGAACGAATACGTTCCATGAAAAGTGCAAATCACAAAGCCTTTAAAGAATTAGTATGTACAACTTCCTTTAAATAATGCGTATTGAACAAATTCATTTAATATTGCAGACATTAGTACAATTCATGCAACTTGTCATCAATTAATTATTATTGATTATGCAAGCTTCATGCTTCGTGCCTACAATTAGTTCATATGTGGGAGTTTTCGTGGTTCTACTAATTTATAGTAATCTTATATTAATTTCAGCGACAATAATTTTGTGTAGTGTTTTGTATGTTTATCATGATGCATATTTCTATATCTCTATTGTTTTATTATTTGCCACTAAGAAAAACTATTTGCTCCTAAAACTTTAGGGGAAGTGACTTAAAACATTTAAATACCTAATTATTGCCATAGAGTATTATGGATATCAAAAAATTATTTGAAATTCTTAGATAATTACTGCGTATGAATATCTTGTTAAATAAATACGACACGTGCAAACATGTCTGTTTCCAAACAAACATTTCACGAATTATGATACATCTTTACTTTATTTATACGAAAATGAAAAATTAAAATTAACGAAACAAAATACAAAGGACAGAAGTAAAAAATATATAACACATTAATGCACTAAAATAAAAGAAAAAAAAGTTAATAAAAGAAATGACGCGGTGAAAATTAGAATGAGAAAATATATTTTGTACGTACATGTGCGCGCGCGAGTGTGCATGTGTATGTGAAGAAAAGATATATTAAATATAAAATAAATTAAAAAGAATTTTCAGAATATTATAATATGTTAACGGTTGCGTTTTTAAAAGATACATTTACAGACTAATCCGAGACAGTTCATGTGCAAAGGTGCCAAGACACTGTCGATACAAAAAGAACAACAATAATATACAGTCTCTCTTGGTTGCTACACACAATATGGGTAAACTAACAACAAGTAGTTTCTCCAATCTAGGATCAAACGTTAAATACAATTAAATATGAATCCGTAAAATCGCAACGATACTAGATAACTCTCAAGGAACGTAAAGGGAGACAGGGCGGAGCGAGTGACTTGTGTCCTTTGCAGCAGTGGCTTTTTGTTAGTTGGCGACACTAACACATTAATAATCCTAAAATCACTCAACAATATATGATTAGTAACAGTACAAAACGAGAGCATTCTTATGTCTGACAATTCTTAGAAGTGGTAGAGATTCGCCACTCTTCATCAGTCTTATCCAGAGATGTAAAATTACCGTCAGATTCAATATGACGATTACTTACAGTAAAATTACGGTAAGATTTAAATAAGAAACCTTTATTATTTAAAAAATTACTACTAAAATAAAAATTTACAAGTAACTTTTATACTTCATTTTTTTTTAAACTTTCTTGTTATAATATTTTAAGTCACGGAATTTTGGGACATCCTGTAGATGAGTGAAATAAATGTTCCATTCATCTTAAAGGTCAAATGATCCCTTTAAGATTTATATCAAAATTTTTTTATTTCTGCAATTTCTTCAAAAGTATCATTTTGCTTAACTTTTCAAAATTACTGGGTTATTTACCGTAATTTATAGAGTAAATTATCACACAAGGTCATTTTCATCTCTAGTCTTATTTCATTTTGCTTCTAAGCAACTCTGCTGCATTCGCATAAAGTTGCATAAGTGCAAAGACAGGCTCTTGTGATATATCTAATTCACGCAGTCTCCAATTTTTCATGCATCAGAGAAAATTTGACTCAGCATGTAGCCTCTCTCTCTTTCTTTCTCTCTCTCTCTCTCTCTCTCACTCACTCTCTCTCTCCCCTCCCTCTCTCTCTTTCTCTCTTTCAAGTATAGCTATCCTTCAATCAATAATTTGACTTTCATTTTTTATAATATATTACAAGATTGTCACTTCAACAAGATCTCCTCGTGCAAAGATCTTCCAAGTTTTTATAAAGATACAATACATTTTCTTTATGTTATTTCCAAATAAATTATATCGTTAGAAACATCAAGCAGATTTACAAAGAAATCCCATTAAAGTGATAACATGTTTCACACTGAAGCGTATTCACACTAATCTCTATATCTGAAAGAAAACGCGGAATTTACACGATAATCGATTAACGGAAATGTAAGCCAAACAAGTATAAGGCTGTAAGTTGCAACATTAACTTTTTACAATACAACATCTTGCCTCTTTGTGCAAAAATTTATAATTGTAGCCAACAGAGCAGAATGAATTCCCGGCAAGTGTC
Organism: Mycetomoellerius zeteki; assembly: GCF_001594055.1. Taxonomy (NCBI): domain Eukaryota; kingdom Metazoa; phylum Arthropoda; class Insecta; order Hymenoptera; family Formicidae; genus Mycetomoellerius; species Mycetomoellerius zeteki. The sequence goes on along the minus strand of NW_017257819.1, from coordinate 1,242,825 downwards.
TTGAAAGCAAAATAAATGACTGCGCTTTGCACTAACTAAAGACTAAAGTATCCAATTGAGAAAGAATTCTTATATGTCCATCGACTCGACATTCACAACAAGTGACAATACCATTTTTTATATTTACAACCCGTTGCAAAAAGTTGTCCCCAACCAGATTCACATTCATATTTTACAGAAACGATCGACAGATTAAGAACTAGATACATCCACTTTTTACAATTCCACGGATATCATTCTTCCTTTCTGATAAGCAGATCTGGAAGCAGATCTGCTCTTGATAATTTTTAATACTTCAAAAAGTAAATTTGCCTGATTCTTTTATGCGTTATGTCCCAAATCATTAGACAGAGGCAATAAGGATCTGTGTGATGCAACTTACCTCGTCAAAGAAGACCTGAGTCTTTCGCAAAATATGCTTGAGTTCGGTTAGTTCCAGGAAGTTACGCTTGAGCGCCTCAGCATTCTGATTTACTTCCCGCAACTCGTTCTCCAGTTTCTCGAAGGTAGCTTCCAGGTCGATCATCTCCCGGGGCTGGGGAGCCTCTGGGTTCTCTCCGGTATCCAGCATTGGGATGCCATCCTTCTTGATCTCTTTCTCCAGATAGCGCAGCTTGCGTTCCATCTCGTCACAACGTCGTACCTCGTTGACAAACTTCCGTTGGAAAGCATTGACGTCGGGATTTAACTAAAATGAGATACATATACATAATAAAACAAAGATATAATGATAAGGATAAGGACCAGTTCGACAATCGACGGTCATCAATTATCTAAGGAAGAGAAAATTATTGGGCCGCTAAGAGGTAAGAGAAAACGATAAGAAACGCGATTATTATAGGTACTTACGTCGCGAAACTGTACCAAACCGAGCTCGCCGAGCTCGGAGACGCAAGCGTACGCGGCTTCACTTTGGAGGAACAGCTGACACAAAGTCATCTCCTCGCTGCGAAAAAGTGAGCCCATTTTTGTGGTTGAAAGTAACGTGCCGCGACGATCAAGTAGATCTTATTCCAGGAGCATCGGCTGACACTTGGTCACACTTGGTTCTCGTTATCGTCTGTCTGATATTGCGGTCATGGGTGGAACCATATGTGATAATTACGATAACGGATCGTAAGGTACGCGAGCGATCGATTAGTCACGAGATGCATCAGCGCAAGTCGCGTGGTAAGGTAAGAATGACCTTGCTACACCCATGGGCTGCGTTCGGAAACATCACCCGAGTGTCCTCGTATATCGTTTTATCCTTGTTGTTCATCCAATGGCTGCGTTCAGCAGAACGTTTGTTTTGCAACTGTTGGAAGTTTCCTTCGCGCTAATTGGATCATACTTTTAGATCTAGAAGAATGGTCCTATCTCAGCAGACAATCATAAAACGGTTGCAAAACTGTTGAGTCTGCTGAACGCAACCAATGGGTGCATTCAGCGGACTCAACAGTTGAGTGAGCGCTCGCTGTTATTGGTGTATTCTTTTAAATCATCCAATCATAATTTTAGATCTAGAAGAATACGTCAATAGCAGCGAACGCTCACTCAACTGTTGAGTCCGCTGAATGCAGCCAATGTTAAATAAAGATAAGTTGATACCCGAGGGCACTCGGGTGATGTTTCCGAACGCAGCCATAATATAAATACAAGAATTGCGTTCGGAAATATCACCCGGGTGCCTCCCAAACGGGTGTAATCTACTTATCCTTGTTTAATATTGGGTGAATAATGAAGATAAAATGATACACGGGGACACTCGGGTGATGTTTTCGAACGCAGCCAAGGATAGGCTCTTGCGCACATTTCGGAAAGAGCCAATCAAGGACATTGTTCAAACCTATGGCTACGTTTACACCGTGCGCTTAGTCGGCAACCTATACGATAGGGCCGAAATCCATAGCCCGGTTTTTTGCCTAATTCACATCGGACGCAGCAAGCGTCAAGCAGCGGAGCAACAACCAACCAGCAAGGCGATATTGTTTACGCCACTGTAATGCGGGGTCTACAATAGAAGTCGTAGCAGTCGTAGAGCCTTAATGTGGGGTATACAATAGAAGTCGTAGCAGTCGTGGAAAATTGACCAATCACAGTCGAATATAAGAAGAATAATCAACTGTGATTGGTCAATTTTCTACGACTTAAGACCTTATGACCGCTACGACTTCTATTGTAGACCCCGCATAAGCCGGAATCAGACTAGGCATTAAAGATTGAGATTGAAGATTGAAAGATCGAAATTTGACCAATCAAAACAATAGGAGCTAAAATTCCTTTGCTCTCATTGGTCAAATTTCAATCTTCGATCTCAATCTTCAATGCGTAGTCTGATTCCGGCCTAAATATCGCCTCGCGGATTGGTTGCTGCTCCGCTGCTTGATGCGTCGTCTACAATATGCGGAATAAGCTTAGTTCAAGAAGTAAGAGTAAGAAATTGACCAATCACAGTCGAATGTGAGAAGAATAATCGACTGTGATTGGTCAATTTCTTATTCTTACTTCTTAAACCAAGCTTGCTATGTGTATTGTAGACGAGCCATGACGCTTGCTGCGAGTGTGAATTAGGCATTAATCTCAAGCAATTGCTGGATCCAATCAGAAAACAGGATTCCGATAATACGAAGCAAAATTCATCGGAATCCTGTTTTCTGATTGGTTGCAGAGCGTCGTACAACGAAAATCGGATGCAGTGTGAATCCAGCATTAGAGGAAAATTTAGGGAATTTGCTTCTAGCTGTCGGGGTTTTTTTAGGGGATTTTACGATACGTTTTAGGGCACAACTTTCAAGATCATTTGGCAACACTGGCTTAAATGTGTTACATATCTAACATCTGACATGATCACATGATCACGTCCGAAATTGATCGACATCGGGGAAGTTAAGAAGTATCTTTCGAATTTAATCATTTTTGCACGCAACCATGCTTCCACAATTATCGATACTCTTCGTTGTCTTTGCCGCAGGTAATTCTCCATTCATTTATGAGAAATCTTTTCCAAAACGAGTACAATACTTCGAGTTTTTTGTGATCAAATTTCTATGGAAGTCAATCCATTTTTCAAGATATTTTGTCGAAAAGTCTACGAAATGTTCTTTATATTTATTTTCGAAAATGTTCGGAATGTTTAAACTTAATTGTATTTTAGAACAAAGTTTTTTTCTTGGAATTTTAAATTTATTGAGCTGTGCTTTATTGAAGAGGCAGGCCTCTGTACTCGTCCTTACAATTTAATTATCCTAGTGCTTGCCTTTCTAGTCCATGCCGATGGCGAATTCATTGTTCTGCATTCACCAGACAGTATACGATTCACTGGAAATAGAGAGATTGAACAAAGTTGTCTTAAGGAGTTCTTGTCGGCAATTCTTGGTTATACTGGAAAGCAGGTATATCATATCTAGAATTGTTTAAATTTTTGGATATATTTATATATATACCAGAAAACTTCAAATGTATTTAAAATATTCAAATAGCAAAAATTTAAATTTTTGCAACGTCAAGTAAATCTAAAAACAATGAATTTTTTAAAATTTATTTCTCAAAATTTCAAGTATCTAGTATACTTGAAATGACATTACATATATATATATGTGTCACTTTTCTTGTGATGTGAAGCCTGTTGTTTTTAGTTGAACTTCTTGCACAGTTCATCTTTTCTCCTTTTCTCTCTCTATGTTGGAGAAAAAAAAAGAGATAAACTGTATGAGAAGTTTAGATAAAAAAAAAAACAGACCTATGTTATATTTGAAAAGTTATTTACTCTAACAGAAATATGTTTGTGACTTTACAGAAGGATTCAGAACATAGCCTTGTCATACGGGATCCATTTTCAATGCCCAAGGCATTGGTTGCTATAGTGATTGATGGAGTAGGGCTACTGCCTTTCTTAAAAGACAAAGCTTTAGTCACCTATTCTCTGATTGTTGACGAAGTAGAAGAAACGACTTGGCAAGCAATTAGAAGCAGAGTAGAAGAGCGAAGCAACGACAACACATTGGTTAGGATTAACTTGAGCGATGGAGTTGATGCTGTAAGTATTAAATAGACATATTGATAGTTTTAATAGCATCATATAAAAACAAAACTTATTTTAATAATTTGAGTTTTTATTATTAAAGATCCTAGACACTAAATAAGACATTTTTAATACAGCTTGGCCAGTCAGCTCTCGGTGAGCTTAAACCTACTAATATCGAGAAGTTGAACAATCTGAATTCAGAGGTTGAGGAAGATCGTAAATTTATTGAGGAGATACAGCTTCTTCGTGCTATTGGTGACAATGCATTTTCTGCGAAAAAGCATGATTCTGATACAGATGTTTATTGGCTGATAATATCAACGTTCAAATCACTCTTGGATAAGCATGGAAACGATTCTGCAGCTGCTGAGGAGGGATCTAAGTTGTTAAATGACGGAATAGAACATGTTTCCGAGGGCTTTTTAAACCTTTATAACGGCAAGGTACACAAATTTATTCATTTTATCTGCAAATGTTATCAATGATTAAAAATCACTACTTTTTAGCATATTTGCATATAGTTCGTTGTACAAAGAATATAATTACATATTCAGAATTTGCTTTTGAATATCTGTTACAGATTGTCATTGCAATTTTCACGAACGATGCTTGGAAGGTGAGAAATGCTCGATCCGTTCTCGAGAGAAAGCGCAGAGACACCCCTCCGGTAAGTTATTCAATAGTATCTTATATAAATTTTACAATTTAATGTGTTTTAAGCAGAATTATTTGAAATTTTTTCGAGAACAATGAAGAAAGAAATATATATTTGAAAAATATATATATGTATAATTAAAGAATACAATAATTATATTAATAACGTATAATAAATCAACCTAACTAAGACTCCTTATAAGTCAAAAAACAATGAAAGAACAAGGGTAGTAGGAGTCAAGCGCGGGATTATTTTTTAATTTATAAAACTATGAGTTTATTTCATACTTAACTTTATGAAAAGATAGATTCAAAGATAATAAAATTTTGTTAATATATATGTTTAAACTTTAATATCTGATATGAAGACATCTTGACTGATGCAACGAACAAGAAAGGGCAAATTTTGAACAACCCGATTGGCTATCTTTAAACACTATATTTGAAAACTATTACAACTTCAATATTATAATATTAAAGTTCTCGTTTCAAAATGATTTGAAGAATCTGCCATTAATAAGTAGTGGTAGGTCTGGGACACTTTTGTATTTGTACAATATAATATATTTGATACAAAGTAATATTTAATGTTATATGTATAATGTATAATATTATATAATATTATATGATATAACTAATTTTGCAACCGATTTATTAAGTAAGTATACCTATATCATACTTTTTATCTAAACACTAATTAATCAAAATTTATTCTCCATTCCGGAAGATAATAGAAAAGACGAAAAAGACCATTAAATTGGTTTGAGCAATATTTAACTTTATTCCAATTATTCAGAAATATTGGGTTTTTAGAATCGCCGTGTTAGTTCGCTTAAAATTATCTATTCTTCGTTTGTACCATTTTTAATTATTACGGGGTATTTTGTAGGCTCATAAGACTAAAAATGTTAAATCCACTGCCAAAGGAGCGCCAATTAGTTCAGACATTAACGATAATTTTTTCATCAAGGTATCGTGTCGAATCGCATTGCATGGGCTATTATTTGATTGAGAGTGTTTTTTTTCCAAATTAGAGATAGCTTTTTGCATGGATATCGCGAACACGACGAATTACTCTTTAATTATTCTAATCAACAAACTTACAAACTTGTCTATCCAATATCCATCGTTTTTTTTTATATTTTCTTCAAATAAACTTTAACAAATCGTCAAAACTTGGTGTCGACAAATATAGATACTCGCTAAATCTTTGACATTCTGATATCTTTGAACGATAAAATTTGAAGATCGGTGAATTGCCACCAATAAATTGCCATCGATGAATTTACATAGTCGCTAATATAATCTTTGAAATTGTTAATATGAGCTCGATTAAATTCCAAAGTTTGGTTATGAGCTGAATATTTATCATAGACAAATCCTTAAAATGACTCAAGATCCGTACAAATAAATAGAGTTTGGAACTCAATCGATAAATCAATGTACTTGACAAACTTAAGTCCTTCAAGTTCTAGTATCTTTGAAGTTTTGAGGACTGGGCTTGCTTTAATCACTTCATTCAGATACTGAACAACACTGATTGTAGCGAGCCGACGAGCAAGATGAGCAAAATAATAAAATGGACGAAGAGGAGTATAAAATGAGTAGTACTATCGAATCCAACACAGCACTCGACAGCGCTACTGAACGTACGGGCGTTCAGGATAATAGTGGAACGTCGGACAAGTCCGACGAAGTTAATACGGAGTATAAGATAAATACTAATACACAGACAATAGGACAGGTATCGCAAACATATTAACATGCATCGCAATCGAGGGGTCTAGGGAAACACTTGATAAGTCCTTTTGGTCTCAGTTTTTGCGTTTTGATGCCATTGTATGATTTCATAATAAGTGAACAATATTTACTAATCTTTTTACTAATTTCTTAAGGTTAATAATATAATATTATCGAAAGAGAAGTAAATTTTATATGAAAAAATTGTGTAAAAAAACTTACGGAAAGAAATTTAAAAAATCAGAAAAAACTTAATGAATACGGTTTAAAACGCATCTTTCGATCAAATGTGTTGAAATGCTTAAGTAAACTTATTATTTTAAAAAAGCTGTATTAAATAATAAAATTTCAAAATTTAAGCGCATAGAAAAATTCGACAAAATGTGACTTGTCAAGTCCTTTTCTAGGTCCTTCAGTTATTTTCGTTCTGCCAGACTTTGCCAGAATATTAGCGCACTTGAGTTCTAAGAAGATGAATAATTAATTTAATGTTTATCAAGTACTCCAGTAGAACTAAACATTATTAACAAGATATTTTCAACACTTATCTAATTCAGTTTTAATCGCTAGTAAGATTATATAACACTGCTTTCTTTTGCATTGGATTGCTATAGATGTCGGTTAATGTGAATGATATTTAATCATAATGACATCGGAGAGGAAATCGTAATCCTGTCATACGCTAGAAGTGGCAACGATCGAGTAAATGTGAACGGGCCTAAAGATAATCATAACAGAGAAGACTTATTGATACTGATAACAATCACGGATACGAGTTTTCAGAACTGCAGCGCGGATTCTTTCAAGTACTTGTGTAGGAGAATCTGTGCCGTGTCTTCTCTGTTTTTATTATCTTTAGGCCCATTCACATTTACTCGACCGTTGCCATTCCTAGCGTAGGACAGGATTATGATTTCTTTTCTGATTTGTTTTTAACTAAGAGGCAAATTTTAGATAGCAAGTTTTGTACTTGAGAAGTGAAAGGAATTAAGTCCAAGAAGTTATTTCTTCCGGATCAATTACCATAAATATGATTGCATATAAATGTTGACAGTTTCGGGCTTGCTCTGTCTCGTGCTTCTCAAGTGCAAAATTATAATCTGCATGAAGGCTTATTATGTCCAATTGCATGCATATATTCTAATCATGATGAATTTATAAGTAATGAACTTTTGATAGCAAATTTTTGTTAGGAAAGATTTAACCAGCCAATTAGTTATTTAGCAAGTATTGAAAGCAGATCTTATTGATAAGTTACAAACTCTTAACTTATTTTGTATGTTAATTCTGAAAACCTTAGTATTTTTTGTGCATTTCTAATACGCTGAATTTTTTAATCTTATTCGTACAGAGATGTTGAAAAAATGTAGAGTGCTATTAGTTTAAATTTAGCAAGTACTACAAAAAAGAGAGAGAGAGAGAAAAAGGAGAGAGTGAGTGAGTGAGTGAATGAGCGAGAGAGAGACTCTCGCAAAATTGAGATTTCGTAGGTTTCGAAAATTGTGTCTATCTTTTTGTTACAACGATCTTTCTGTTTCAGCCTGAATTTTCTGGCCGTGCGAAGACTTACACTGAAAACTATCCCGTCATATTCAACATAATGCTGTGGTTCGGTGTTGTTTTCGTCTTCTCGCTCTTAGCCATTTGTAGTATGTATTTTCGTAGATACAGGATTTATTTATTTAGCTTGAAATTATTTTGAACGTGTGATAAAATTTTCAAAAATATTCTGATCGTTATTTAAAATCAGAAATTTGAACTTTTTTTGATTCGAGTGGCCTTTATTTATTAATCTGGTTGGGTTTATTTGCAAGATATCAATTTGTACAATTTGTGTGTGCGTGCATACGTGCGTACGCGCGCAGGTTGTCCCATTTAACTCGAGCATCTTTAGGCCCGATCTTTTTGTTACACACTGTATATATCAGAGTTGGGAAGTAATGCGTTATTTGTAACGCCGCTATTTTTTTCCGGCAACGATCGTTACTCTTTTGTTTGTAACGATAACAGTATATATATATATATAAAACTTCGTTACTGTTCGTTACATTTTTACAGTAATGGTGATGATTCAGCCGTTATTTTTATCGTTATTTTAGTTTTTATTGGATGAGTCGGATATTTCGATATTGCTGGTTGGATTCGTTACTTTTTAAAATCAGTAGCTAGTAACGGTAACGAGTTACTTTTAACGAAAAGTAACTGTAACGATAACGCGTTATTTTTTTAAGATATATAATTAACGTTCCCAACTCTCTTGAATAACTAAATGTTACAAAAACAAAGATTTGTAAGTTGCTAATCAGTTCTTTGGATTATTATGTTTAATCATTCAACAAAAAAACTTAAACACAATGATAAGATCTTAATATCTTAATATTTTTAGTCGCCATCGCCAATATGGATCCAGGACGAGACTCTATCATTTATAGGATGACGTCGAATCGAATGAAGAAAGATAATTAAGTGTAAATACATAATTATATATATATATAAAATATATATAAGTAACATAATTTTGTGATATATGTTTCTGTGCAAAATGTAGATTGTCGAAGCATCTATATATGTAATTTATCAATTTTAATTCGAGTGTGTTCAAGAGTAGGAAAATAGATTTCTATTACTTATCCTAAGGATTCTTTAAATTGGATAATCCAAGCTCTCATCAGAGCTATTTAAATAGCAAGGCTATACATAACTGTATAAGAAATGATTGTTGTATTATAAAATTTCTGGAAGTTTGTATATTCTCTTGAAAGTTAAAGATTGTCCTAAATATAACATAATCATACAAATTAAAATTCTTTATGCATTTTTGTCGTTATCAGAAAAAACCTCGCACAAATCTTATGGAAAATGGGTCTTGGTTAAATTGTTTCAAATTTTAATATTTTGTAACTTATTTCAAGCTGATGAAAAATCCTTACCGGAACAAACTTTCAAATGTCTTAGTTTTTGATCCAGAATCTTCGGAAAATCGTTATATTTTATATGAAAAATAATAGAAAAATTGAAATGAATCTTTTTTACTACATTTGTGCATGTATCAATGATACATTCACAATTTTAGTTTTTCGCCCGTTCTTAGAATTTGGAATGAACGACATAGACATGATGGCCATTTCATTCCTTTGGGATGCTTAATTTACATCCCCGTGCGGCCTGTGCCTCACGTTGCTTGGTATTTAGTACCGTAACAATATTTTTTCGAAATATTGGAAAATGTGATATTTTTATCGTGATATGTCCGTGGACATATGTATACAGTATATATTCATAAAGAAATACGGTAGTGTGTGTTGCTTGGCTTAGCGCCGAGATACTACCGTGTCTTCTGATTAATTTAGAGATAGCAAATACTTACTTATAACGTTACTTTTGTTTTCGTTACTTCGTTATAATAACGATTGGTAATGATATTGCGAACTTTTTATGACGTTAACCACCGTTAACGGTAACATCAAGGTTGGAATAGTAATGCATTACTTATATCTCGTTTCTTTTGTAACGAGATAACACATTACTTTTACTCATTATTTTTATTTTTTTCAATAAATATCATGTAATGGTGACGAGTTACTTTTTAAAAGTGGGTTTTCTAATTTTAAAACAATCTTAACATTTAGTTAATTATCGTTACAGTCATAAAAAATTGTAACGTTATTACTAAATTGTTATTATAAACAGTAACGGTAAAAGCAGGGTTGGTAAAAATCATGTTTTTTTTTTAAAACATGTTTTTCTTAAAAAAGAACAAAACATTGTGTTTTTTTTATTGAAAATATGTTCTTAATGTTTTAAACATGTTTTAAACAATATTAAAAAAAAACATGTTTTAAAATGTTTTAAACAGTACTTTTAAAAAGCTTATTTATACATTATTAAAACGTCTGATATTCATAGCTATTTTTATTTCAACCAATTTCAAAATCATTTTAAGTAAAATCTTAAGAATCTTAAGAATTTAAGATGCTAATTCGAGATACTTTGCGGCTGGGTTTTCAATGTTTCCATCGACCCTTTTAATGATCAAAATAACGTTTGTTACTTGATGTAAATCATTGTGGTTTCGTAAGTGAAATCAGAACCTACATTAACAAAACCAACATAATTATGAGTGAACAGGCTGTCAAATTGCCATTTCATCAATCACGACATTAATAATGTCATTTCTTTCTTGTACTTTTTGTCGAATAGAGTTAAAGATTTCATCGTAATCCAGGCTTGCGCGCCATCAATTGTCTCATACTATTTTCGTATTGTTTGATCACTAGATAATAACTTATTAACCTCTAGATCACTGGTATGACGCTATATGGCGTCATGCGATGATTCGTATATATCGAACAATGTATGGCAGACATATGTATGGATTATTATAGGGTTTTATGAGGGAACTGTATCCATAATTTTGGATTTTAAAATCCCGGTGGTCTAAAGGTTAAAAGATTTTAAGCATAAACTGTAGCCGAACAAAAATGTAATGTTACGGCAAATCTCCTTAAATCAGGAATAAATGGCGCTTTCTTAACTCCTGATAAATGTCTTTTCATTATTTCGATAAGTGAAGAAGTCGTCTATGTAAACAAAAGAAATTGTTATGGAAAGAAAAAATTAGTCATTACCGTCATCTGAATAAACATTCTATAAAAATTAGTCAATGTTAGCCATTATTAAAATCTGTAGCTGTAACTATCTTAATCTAATATCAAATTCAATTGGATGCACTGAGTAATTATGTCTTACTGATTGTGAGTAATTTTGTCTAATGTTTCAGAAAAAATTTACTTTATTTCATTATTTAATATTAATGAAAAAATAATTTAAAGTGGTATTTTTTTATATCAAGGACAAATATGAAATTAATTAACGTAATTAATATTGATAAAAATAAGACGTATTTTTTACTAACTACTAACCAACTACTACTTATATATAGAAAAGTATTGAGTATTAAAAAACGTAATATATGTACCAGTAAGATATCAGTATCTATTTATTTATTTATTCAATCTTCTAATGATTGTACATTTGATTTTAATCTTTTAATTTGCTTTCGAAGAGTATTCAAACGTTTTTTATGTTCAACTAATTGTAAGTCAAAACATCCTTTAGCATGGAGTAGAAAAGTGTTCTTTACAATCTCCTATTCTTGTTCCCAAATCGTTTTAGTTACAGAAACTGATTTTCTATAAAAAAAAGAAAATATTTTATACAATTCATATATTTTTTACAAATTTTTAAAAATATGTTTTTTAAAAAATAAAAATATCGTTGTATGATATACGTTTCTCCTGTTGATTATCGTTTAATGATCTGTTTTAATGGTCTTTCTATTTAACATACCTATCTCTGTCATAAATAAGATACATGAATGTGCATTCTGTGTATGACATAATAAAAACAAATATATTCTAAATAAGTCACTATTTCATATCAATAAAAAATTTTGCATTATATTTTTTATTTTAAAATACAAAAAATTAATTTTATTTCTGAACTTCATCTTTATCTATTTTCATTGTACTATTTACATACGAAGTTGATGGAAAAACTCAATTTAATTGAAGAAAACATAGAATATTTTTAAGTACTTTACTTTGTATATATAAATTTACAACAACACTACGAATTATTGTTATTACTTACGCAATAACGTCAAACCGCATATAATGCACTTTCGAACTATTATCTATATTTCGAATTTTTGGAATAATACATATAAATGACAAATTAATTTCACACAAAATACTTAAATATCTCATAAGCAAATATCAAACTCTTAATATAAATGACTCAAATATACGTGCTGTGAACTCAACTACCACACAGCATGTGAATGAAGTAAACATTTGATTCTCACTTAGTTTATTTCAATATATCCCCATAAATAGAATTTAAAAAAATAAAATTAATTAGGTGGACCTTATTCAGCTCAAATACCTTATAAATTAAAAAAAAAGGTAGTTACATAACTTATTTTACAAATTTATAAATTATTTAATTAAATCTTTTATTTATTTGAATTAATTAATTATCTCGTTCTTTTCCTTAATGAACTCATAATTCTGTTTATTTTATCGCTGTTGATTTTATTCTTTTGTTACGTAAGATATCATCAGTTATAACTTCGTCTTGTCAAACATTTAAATCTCAAAGTGCGCAATAAAAGCAGACATAATTAGTGGTATATCACTTTTTATATTAGTAACAATAATGTTTATCAGCTCGTGATTAATGATTGGCAATTCTCGTATTATTGATAATTGCCACTGGCGATACAATCTCAAAGCTCTACCGGTCCATTTCAATCGATATTACATATTTCTTGCTTATGTGCATGTGTGTGTAATCCTGAAAAGCAACTTTCCTTAAGAAATAAGATAAATATAATTCTTAATACATACATTTTTCTGTATGGAATATCTCTACAGAGATTGAAGTTGTTTCAAGGATTTGTATGTGATACGCATGATGTATATCGAATTAAAGAGTGTTGTTATTTTATATACGATGCTTTTTGACGAATCAAATTCAAATAAATATTTAACACAAATGAGTGGAGACCATATTTGATTATAGAGAGTCTTAACAATATTTTTATATAAATTTTCAAATAAAATGAATTTTGTAAAAATTCACACAACAGTATTATTAGTATCAAGAAAGACTTGAGACTAAATGTAGCCTCCTTCGGTTGTATTGAACATTTCTCAGTCTCTGTTTTCACACTTAATAGTATACAAATAAATATATGTTTTATATATTATATTTAGTGCAGAATATATTTGTATAAAAATCTGAGCTATATCGAAAATTTATAATATAAAGATATTGCGCTTGCAACAATTGCGACCATTACTGTTAATATATAGGATGTTTGGTAACAGTGCTTGTGTGTAGAGAGAGCGGACTAAACTAAGTCGAAAAGTCCTCTACCATTTTGCAATTTTCGCAATAATTAACGAGATATTAATTACTAAAAATCGCTGAATATTGGTTTTCAATAATTTTTTACTCAAATTTTTATTATCAACTTTGCAGAATTGATGCCTGAGACATCGATTCAAAAAAACTGGAATGAAAACACAAGAATTTTATAAATCTATGTTTTATTAATTAAATCATTACAAATCAATCTTTATGAAAATGAGACAAATATAGTTTTTGTTTTTTTTTTTTTTTTCGTATGGTTCCAACGGACCCCCCAAGTACTTTGAGGGTTAACCATTGAATATACAATACAAGTTTTTCTCTGTATACAAGATTTAAATTCTAAAGAAAATAAGAAGTAAGAGATCAACATACACACACAAGAGAAACGAGAACATAATGTGAGCTAAATAATAATAGTGATGATATGAATCTCGATCATTTTAGATAAGCTATAATTCGTGATAGAATTCAATTATTATAATCCTATATATGAAGTTGCAAGAAAACATTTAAAGGGAATGCAAACATACATATATGTATAAATTGTATAGCAGAATAGGCATACATATTTATAATACACGTGCGTGTTATATATGTGTTCTGATACATATCGTGTTTGATTTAAATATATACTGTTATTTTTGTAAATAATAGAGTTATAAAAACTTTTTGCAATAAAAATTATTTATTTTGTTTATTTAAATTAAAAGATTATAAATTAAAGAGATTGATGTGTGCATAGCGTCTCAATGTCAAATGTTTCAATATTTTTATTTAGATTTATTCCAATCTTTCCAATCTTTTTTTTTACTTTCTTTCAATGTTTTTTCTGGACTTTGTTCTCCTCTGTCTCTAATACAGAAAAGAATATCTCTATTTGAGTCGTGACATCAAGGATCCGTGACATATAGATGCTGCATGCAGCAATAACAACTGAGGTCGACTCCTCTCGGTGAAGGTTTTCACCCCACTTTCGACCAAATACAGTCCCCACCTAGGCTCTCATTGCGTACCTACCCCACCTCAGGTTCTCCAACAACACCTGCCGTGTTACGACGGCGAACGACTGGCTTTTCGCCAGTCTGATGTATTTGCGATTGTCGCAGGTTCTCCCGAGATTCTTGTCGCGTGCAGTGAGTTCTGTCGTCCGCCAGTCGATTGTCGTTCTCTTTTCCAGTGTAGTGATTTATTTGTCGTTATGCACTGACCACGCGACCGAGGTTGTCGTCCGAGCGCGTTGTTCCCGCATCTTGTTTTCGTTTGTCGTCGCGTGCGAAAAGCTGTGTCAATTGCGAAATCGCAATAGGATTTTCAAATCGGGGAATATGTCACAGTGATAGCGAGGCAAGATAATGGTTCGTTATGTCGAAGAATCAGAGGACAATTAAAAAATTTGCAATGTACGAAATATCGATCTTGAAATCTTAAATTTCCAAAAGTTTTACGAGATTCCAAATCGATCGACTTGCGCGCTAATGTAGAGATTCGATTGTCAGATGTGATAAATTAAAAGACAACTGTGATTGTCGCGCGATCTTTTTTGATAAATTTAATACAATGTGAAATTTCTTTTGTTATATCTCACTCACTTATTATAACGATAAATTAAATATTAAATTAATAGTCTAGGTAATTTATGTAGTTCGACAAACTATAAATTTATATTAAATAGTTTCATTTACTTGCGTAACATTTTATGTACTGTGGAGAATGTAAATGTCTTGAAGAGACATTTAATTTGTTGGAACTCCTTGCTGTTAAACATCTTAATAATTTTAATTATTAAGAATTAATCAACTGGAATATTACAAACAATTCTATGGGTTGTATGGTAATATATAATAATATATACATATATATGTATATATAGAATTAATAATTGTCATAGAAGGTAATTAGGAACCATTTGATTTTCGAAGATTAGCAAAACGGAAATTAATCGAACATGTTGCATCGCGGGAAGATGCGCATTGTATTGTTCGCGGAATCACGTGGTACATGTATTGCCGTGCTACTTCGGGACCAATCATACTTATTAATTCCACATCTATCACGTGGTTGATCGCAATCCCATTTCAAAAATACACATCGTATCAAAGATCTAAAAAAATATCATCTCCGGACAATCGATCGATCATTTGGTTTCTGAAAGTCGCATTTAAAATTCTGAGACTGAAACCAATGTAGCTTCGGTGAATTCAATCCATTATAATAAATATAAGTATAAGAACGATCATCGCGATAAATAAATTCAGAGATTATTTTGACGTATCTATAGCAGTGAAATCTGAATTCGTTGAGATTCTATTGTTTTATTTAAATTCTGCTTTTAATTTGATTCGTTTTTTCATATATTTATTTTTCCTGAACTCTCTTTGTTTAGCTATTTAAGAAAATTAAATCGATAACATATATTATATGCATGAAAAAAGAAATTTCACATTTATTGAACATTAATGCGCGATTAAAGGATTAGAGTAGAAAAGTTTTAAAAAATTGTTGAATGAAATACAATGAATAATTGTAATTAGGAAAGATTATCATAAAGTAGTGATTTAAATTCAACTCTTAACTATATTCAAAATTATACATTAGTTATCGCGCAATTCATAATTACATCTTAATGTCTTCAGAAAAGTACTATAACGATCGAAATTGTAATAAAAAAAATATCCATTCACGATAGATATAAACAAGTTGTGTGTTGCGTATATATTTTCTTCCATACATCGTAAATTAAGAATAATAAAGAAACGATAATCTATTAGCGGAACGATTTGTCATATATGATGCCCAGTGTGTAAAAAAATATTAATCATTTCGCCAATTATTCGCTGGTGATTCGACGCGAAGGAAGATGGCTGATTTACAACATGAAGAAAATTCTAGAATTCTAAGTGATAAATATGGAAACATTCATTTAGAATATCAGTAAGACAATATTTTTCGACTCGCTTCTGAAATATAAAAGCGATTAATTATCGAAAAAACTTTGTAAGAGATATTCTAACAAGTCAAGAATAAACTCCTTGAAAAAGATATTTCTGAGAAGAAATTTTATGAATGGTCTTAATGAAATAGATGCTACACGAAAAAATTTATCTGAAAGATAAATTTGTAGAAACATCTGCCGGAAGAACAAAAGGACACTTTCAGCTGGAGTATTTATAAAAGAAAATATATGTCGGAGAAAAATTCTTTACAAGATTATACTCGCTAAAAAAAACATTTTTCTAAGAATATTTTTATAAATGTGTATCCGATCCTTAATGAAAAATATGCTTAGAAAGAAATGCTAGTAAATGAGAAACGTTAATGAAGAGATATTATTTGTGAAAAGATTATACGATATCGAGAAAAAATCTTCCGTAAACGTTCTAGAATTTTTCCAAAACCTTCAAAGTTTCCACTGCTGAATTCGGTGAATATCTCTTCTTCATAGCTGAAGAATGATCCTCGAGGTAGTGTTAATGCAAGCGCCGTGGGGCGTCGCGACGCTGGGCCGGCAAATTAAGCGTCGCAACTTCGGCTTTACGTAATGTCAATCTGCTGCTGCTGCTACCGACACCGTCGGGTAAGACTCGTCAAGGTCGCAGGCCGCGGAAAACGCGCTGCACACCCGTAACGAAACGAGACGCCGCCGCTGCTGCGGCCAAAGCCGATGTCGATTCTACTAATCAAGTGAGAAGCAAAACGTTCCACCAGTCAAGTTAAACGAGCGGAAGCCTTTGAATGGAACAAAGCAGGTGAAACGAAGTAATCCGTTAAATCGATCAATTTACTAGGATTTTACACTTTAACGGATCGAGGAAAAGATGCAGATGTAAGAAAAAAAGAAAGAAGAAAACTTAAAAGATTAAGAAAAATGTGAAAAATCGAACAAGAAATTGAGAGATTGAGATAGACGAATTTCAAAAATTGAGCAAAAAAGTAAAAAAATTGAAAAATTCATAAACGAAAAAAAACCTGCGTATTAAAAAAAATAAAGATTATATAGTATTCATTATACATAGTAAAGTTAAAAAAGTAACAGAAAAAAAATTTCGTAAATAGCTAGAGTGAAAAAAATTGATATTCGGTGAAAAGATGGTACGCTGGTCAGTTTTAATGAATCGATATGTGTTAAATATCTTTGGAAACGATACAAGCAGTCAGTCGCAGAAGAAAAGGCTAGAAAGCTCAAAGGAAAGTGCCAAGAAAAATAAAATAAACGTAAACAGTCGTCTTGAAAAATTTTGGAGGGAGAGGACTGAAACTTAAGAAAACATTCACGGAAGCCCGAGAAAGAGACAAAGCCGAGAAAGATAATCAACCGTTCTTGAAGAAAATACCCATTGCTTCAAGGCGATACTCGAGTCTTACTCGTGGAGGACGTTGTAAGTGTCTTTTCCTGTCGAGATATCATCAGCCACGTTTCATCGTCTTCCTGGATCAGCGATCGCGTCTGGACGGCCTTCGCAGAAGCACTTCGGGAATTCGCGTTTACTAAAGTTTCGGACGGCCGCGCGCGCGTGACTTTCGTTCTCATTTATTGTGTTGTGTTAATGAAAGTGTCCAGCCTGTTCTCGCAGACTCGTCGCGACTCTCAGTCCGAGCGGACGCGCATTACTGATTCTCGCACATCGCTCCTCTCGTCAAAGTAAACATTTTTGGATTCTTACATCGTCTCAGGTTGGTTATTGTTCGTATCGAACGACTCTGGACTTGCGGACGAATTTGATTTCAACACCTTATGCAATGTCCACAATAGAGCATGATGTAAGAATACAAGAATATAAGAGTACATGATTTCATTACGCATAATAGCTATTGTACATAATTAATTATACCTGATGGACAAATTTCTAATAGCGGCTTTATATTGGCCCATAAAATTTGGGATAAATTTCTTATTAGTCATCCAATTACGCATTCAATAAAACACTTGGTATTCTTACATCATTCATTAGAATAGTAAATCATAAGAAATTGACCAATCATAGTCGAATGAGAAGACTCATCTATGATTGATCAATTTTTTACGGCTTAAAGCTGTATACTT
The DNA here is from genome assembly GCF_001594055.1 of Mycetomoellerius zeteki. NCBI lineage: Eukaryota > Metazoa > Arthropoda > Insecta > Hymenoptera > Formicidae > Mycetomoellerius > Mycetomoellerius zeteki. The sequence goes on along the minus strand of NW_017257819.1, from coordinate 1,224,445 downwards.
ATTTTAGATTGGAAATTAAATTCGTTTCAGACAAATTGACAATTACAATTGATAATTGTCTATCACGATGAACTCGTTGGAATTGGCTGAAACAAAACCAGGCATTTGTTAATCATAATCGTCAATTCATAATCTCTGATACTTTATGATATTTCAGTAGAAAATAAATGAAATAAAAGTATAGAAAGTAATGAAAATTTCGTTTAAGATTTTATTTCTAAAAGAGTCGACTTTGAGACTTGCAAAGCTAGAAATATTTTAAATGCATATTGTAATATACTGTGAAACGTAAAAAAAATGTGAAAAGAATGAGTCATTTCTACTTGTTCAATTTTCCAAGTCTATTACATATACTACTGCGTATGTAGTATCTACATATATCTTCCACACATCCATATGTAATTTCTTCGATAATTTATTTATATGAATAAAATATAATACTTTTTTTACTGCTGTCGAATTGAGTTTGATATATAATATATAAGATCATTGAAGAACGTTTAAAAAATCAGATTAATATTACAAATTTTAAATATTTAAAATAATTTATCTCAAAATAAAAAATATATAAAAAAATTTAATTTTATATTTTAAATTTATTTTTGGGTGTGACATTCCAATTATACCTTCAGTTATATAACCCTGTATTATATAATTTATTTATGTAAACAAATTTGTTTACATTATGAACAGTCAGAATTTATTGGAATTATTGAGAAAGAAATTAAGATAACAGAACTAAATACGAAATAAAGTAAAAAATTTACCGCAATCATGCTCTTCATTACATGCGTTTCGAGTTCTTTTAAGGCCGCGTTCAGATACTTTACTCAAGTATTGTTTACTGAATGTTAAACAAAGATAAAATAATACCACCCGAATAAAGTTTCTGAATGCAGCCAAACTATTAAAACTATTAAAACCCGGCATGTGTTAACAAATAGATGATTGAATCGATAAGTTGATATATTGAATCGTTCTGACAAACAATTATAACGTATTATTAATGCGCTGAGGAAGATCAGTGTGATTCTTATGTGTTTAACATATGACATTATTGTCTGTTAATTAGATCCGAAGACGCCGAATGTCTGACACTGCGACCCTCGGCAGGACTCGGAACTTTTGGACGTAGGTAGGACAATGAGTGTCAGAATTGTTGTGAGCGTCACTGAGCTCACAAATATGGACGCTAAAAATCGCTATGTCGTCGAGGGCATCGGTAAGTTTTTAAAATTTGTCATTGAATGAATGCTATCATTTTGCATTGAAATTTATAAAGAAGATTAAAAGTGAAACGGTATCGGACTGTGTCTTGAAAAAGCCATGTCGAAGTCTATTTATCGCAATAAATTTTAGTTTTTTTAACATTTCCGAGTCTCTTAGTCACGATATCCATGTTTTTTTTTCTATTTTTACCTGCTATCTAGATATTTTATCATGCGAACGAAGTATTGTTTGATCAAACTGAATAACCGTTATTCAGACTATTTCTTAGTAGTAAAATACGTCGTACAACGGTTTAAAATCTGGAAAAAGGTTAACTAAAGTCTAAATATTAAATTTTTATTTCAATTTTTAAAGACCAGAATTTTTTTTCGCGCGCATTTTGAACAATAAAACAGTGCAATATATCACAAAATGTCTGCGAACTATTCTTATTACATTAATTCTATATATTGGAAACTGATATTCCATTGCGTCAATAGCACTTATTGTTAGACGCTAATTCTCTTTTTATTATTTTCTCTCTACAGGTTATAAACACATAAAGTAAGACATATCGCGTAACACTTTTATATCGAAAATTTTATTTGTGATGTAAAGTCATGAAATTTATGCTGCACAAAGAATAAATTTATAAATATTTACCAAGAAAACCGTTTATATTTTTTATGGCTACTATATCTAGATCAGAATATTGTTAAATTAAAATTTATGCTTCATGAATTAAAAACTATGTTATATTACATTAATGTTAGCAAATGCAATATTACATTTATAAAAAAATATACACATTAAATTATCCAACTTTAAGCAAATATTTCTAAATTATCAGTAAACATCAAAATAATCGTGAAGTAATTATTAAATACGTTATAAATATTTGGGATATCAATAACTTGAAGATTAAAATAAAAATTTGAAAATGTGTTTATTTGACCAACTTGTCCAGATCTTTTGGAACATTCATACACATTGATTTGAACGTTCGATCTTATTAATTCCTTGTTCATTGGGATAGCAGACAATTGTTACGTAAATGATGTTATGTGACGCAAAAAGCAACGCAACAAAAATAGTGAATAAGTTGGCTTTATATATAACGACCGTTCTTATTTGATATCATTCTAATGACTCTCAGGTAGATAGCGCGACCCGTGCAATTTTCTTTTGCTCGCGATAGCGAGAATCGATTATGAATTGAAAAAATATTATATATATTCACACAGTATATGTTTTTTGTACATACATATATTTATTTATTATGCCTCTTTTGGGAAAATCTACTTTAAATGAAGTTAAGGTTTTTAAAAGTAATTAAGAGTTTACTTAAAAATTTTTGAGGTAATTTAAAGTATACAAAAGATTAATTTAAAGTAACTTAAAAACTATAAAGTATTTCAAGGCTGATTTTAAAATAATCTTAAAAAAATTGAAGGTTTTATTATTTCCATTGCATCTGAAATTTTTTTTGAGTTCTCCTAAGTTTTAAAGTAAGGCTAAATTGATGTAAAATTCACCCGCAAATAGTACGCGACATTATCACAGATGGACGCAACGGTGTTGTATTTTCTCGTAAGTAAGATCCATACAGGATAAAATAAAAGCATTATGAGATTTTTCATTCGTATTGTTTGAAATAATTTTTTTATGAAAAGCTTCTTTACTGAAGGAGGCTCGTCTTGAAATTTGAACAAATTTATGACTTCACAATTTTTATTTTAAAGAAAAACTTTAAAATTGTTGATACTTATTCCTCACAATTTTTAAGTTAAATTTTAAATTGTTAATATATTGTATTAATACGCAAATTAACATTTTATCTGGAATGCGTTCGGGGAGATGTTATTAACACTATTTGTATCATTTTATTCTTGTTTTACGTCGAATAAACGATAAAGATAGAATGACACAAATAGCGCTAATAACGTCTCCCGAGCTCTAATCCCAACTACAAATTGTGTGACTACCCCCTCCCCACAGAAAACTGTCAATTTTTGACTTCTGCTAAATATACGAATAATAACTAATACAAGTACAAAAAAGGAGACTCGGAATTCTTTGTATGGACTTTTAGAAAAAAACGCACATTGTTTTTCAAAGTTACGAAAGATTAAGTCTTTCCTGAATACACTCGCGCTCGCCAAAACATGTACTCGTATGTCGACGAGTCACGCTTACAATACGCCCGCTAAGTACCGCTTGCTTGTGCGTTTACACACAATTACGTGAATTTGCGCATGATTCGTGACTGTTAACGTCGTCGGCAAATAAATATCCGCACGTCATTTACGGGACTCATTCACACGCGACAGGTGAAGCCTACAAATGGACCGTGCTACGAGATCCGAATGTCGTCTATATGATTCGTCCGAGATTTGTTTTCGATATCCCCAGTACTTTTGTCCAAAATCTTTTAGCAATCGAAAAGAACATCTGCTTGCTTTGCATATTTTCGAATTAATCGTTTCTGAAGTAACGTTTGCGACGTTTGACTTTCCGAAAGATTCCTTCCATTTTTAAGAGCAATACCCGCGTTTTCAAAAATGTTTTATTCCATATTACAACAGAAAGTATGATCATTATTGGAAATATCAAGATCGATATATAAGTAATATACATTTTAATAGGCGTAACATTATTTTTGCATTTGTTGTTTCCTAAATTATTAATAATTTCCTTCAAGTTCTCTGTATTCCGAGACGCGCTTTGTTCGATCTAGATATCGAATTTATTATTCGATCTGCTAAGCAGATACTATTGCTCGGCGTGATTAATAGATCTTATCTGTGCAAAAAACCGGTATAATTACGCCAACATCACATTATATAATCTACTACTGACACTTGCGACTGTCTGCGCATCGAGAATTTACACGCCCTCGCGCGCTTGTAGATATTTGCCGCGCGAATTTATTGCCCGTGGCAATCCACGTAATTGTACAATACACTATTCCGTACTTGGAAGTTATTAAAAGATCTCTGACTATTGAAACAGAAATTTAATTCACATTTGTTACTCACATATTGGATTATTTCTTATTATAGAAAGCTCAGGATTGTTTCAACATATTTTAATTTACATTGGAACTTCATGAAAAATTCTTATACTATTGTAGCTTGTTATATTCATACCCGACAATATAATTTAATAACAAGCTAAAATCAAGCATGTTAACAATAAAGTAAAACAAGAATAACATGACACCGGAGGAACATCCGAATGGGAATCCGAACACGCCCTAAAGCAACCATTTGGTTCCATCATGGCAATATATTCACTTAAATTTCTTCAATTACAGAAATGTGAGCGGGTGCATTGTCATGAAAAAATCAAAAGTTGGCTGCTTTACATGACCGAAATAAAGAAACCAATGAACACATCTGTCCGAAATTTTAACAGTAATCCTATAAAGGATCAAATTTATCTAAAATTATAGCAGTTTGATATATATTTGTAGCGTTATTTCTGTCAGGCCGAGAACTTTTCGAACTACCTTCGTATAGAGACAACAACATAAAATACTAATAAGACATGAGCAGCGAAAGTATAACAATTCTCGCAGATTTAAAAATATTCTGTGACAAAAGGTAGAAGAGCTAATCTGTCCAAAAATACCGTTTGTTCTAATACAATACGATACATGGATTAAGCTCCTATGAGGTACAATTTATTGAACTTTGAATAGGTACATCTCCAAAAGAAAAAATCGCTTTGAGATGATTCAAAATGGATTTTGAAAGAGCCGTATAGTAGTAAGTGATACCGTTGATGGATTTGACAACAAAAATTTTCTTAATTTTTAATTTAATTTAAAATATGGTTGAAAACGGCTTTTTTGGCAGTTTTAGATTAGGATATCTCGACGTGATAGAGCTAATTCTGTAGCCGGATTCGGATTCAGCGCAAAAAATTACGTAAGAAAACATTGTTAAATCCCAATCAACAAAGCCATGCAGGCCTGTGTAATTAATTCAGTTTTGTTGTTAAAATATTATTAATTAGCATCGCATTAAAAAATACACGACAAAATTATAATAAATGGACATTTGGGAATAAATATCATTGTAGATACTCTCAAACAATTATTCATCCCAAGCTGTATTCACATCTAGCGTTGCTTCACTTCTGTGATCCCAATCTGAGAGCACATATGACGGTTACAGCTTTCAAAGACGCAGAAAGAACACTCCGAAAGAGTTTGGAAATTTCCAAGAGAATCAGCAATTCTATTTGCATATGCCTTCTTATAAGATCCCTGAGCGTTTTCTTTTTACGAGAAGAGTGTGGTGGAAAAAAATTTTTTTTTATCTTGTGGCGAAGCGTACTTATCTCATATATAATTATGTAAATTAATATACAAATTACAATAGGTCATATATAAATACGTATAAAAATGAATCTTTATGTATATATATACATATAGAGGAATTTACATATAATTATGTATGAGTTAAACAGCATTATGTATATAATTATATATATTTTTATATAATTTTATATAAT
>NW_017257819.1:1204256-1218544 GCF_001594055.1 Mycetomoellerius zeteki | reverse complement strand
TGTGTGTGTGTGTGTGTGTGTGTGTGTGTGTGTGTGTGTGTGTGTGTGTGTGTAAATCATCTCTAAGTCTTTTATAATAATTGTTTAATTAAGTATTTGTGGACATTGTTTCTTATCTTCAGGAATTCAGGATCATAATATGTCTACTATAGAAATGAAAAAAAAAAACAGGTTTTTTTTACTTTGGAGAAAAGTATCAATTAAAAAACTATTTTGTTAACCAAAATGATATACTTAGAATTCGTGAAAAATATACAGAATTCATGTTAAATATATAGAAAAAAATATAGAATTCATATTTTTTATATTCATTGTTAAAACATTTGATAGTTTTAAGTACAGTATTACTTAGATATTGTATATTTTACTTCGATTTTATCAAATGATGATCCATACTGTTATCTGTTGTTAACACAGAAAGATAATATTTTACTATAATATAACTGTTTTGTTGTATATTGGTTGTAATTGTACAATGTATTCTAAATTTTAATTATTGAAACAACGTCCTGATACAATATTAATTCAAGAATAGTTGGAGATAGTTCAGTGAATGTTATCTCACTAATTTAAATTTGGAATATATACATATAATTACAACCAATGTAACAAAAACAGAATCAGTTATTCTAATGAAGTATTATTTCTGTTAACAACAATTTGGAACACTTAGGTGCTTAACTTTTAAAATCGTAATAATACATTAAAAAATATTGTTTGAATAATTATGAACGGTAGTAAAGTATGGCCGTCACTACTTATTGTTAGTCATTGTATTATATCTTGACTTTTATAGCTGCCTTTACACAGAAATCTTTTGGATGAAATAAAAACTAAATTCGAGAATAATAGTACAGCATTAAAATCGTCAAATGGTCCAAGAAAATATCAATAATCAGTAAAACTTTCAGGGAGTAAAAAAGAATTGCTTTTTACTGCGTTTTTTATTCAAAGTTTCTAGTCCTTTTCGATCATTTTAATTTTGAAATAAAATTGGAATAAACTTTTTATTCGTCGCCTTTTTTGAAGTTGTTTAATATGTTAATTACAACATTAGTATTCTCGTACTTTAAGTACTTCCCGTACTTTTTGATGGAAATGTGGTTTACAACTTTGTTACGTAATTGATTTGATTAACATTCGAGCATCACAATTAACTATTGAAAGATCATATCTACGGTGAATTCACATGACACAGCATAAAATTTTGTAATCTAATCTAACACTTTGTACTGTAAGAAATAAAAGGGACGGGGAGGAGGAGAGATAGTGATAAACGAACAATTACATTATCGGCACGTGATAATAGGCAGCGCCCAATTAGCTTTATGATGTTCTTTATTCCAACTACTCTTTCGCTGTCACGCATTCCTTATCGCGAACCTTCGCGAGGATGCAAAAATAACTCATCCATGACATTGAAACACATTAGTAAGACATCTCGAAAATTTGTTCGTAAGAAGCTGTCTTAAAGTGTGACTTGTTAGAAACAAAACTAGCAAAACTTGCTAACGTGATGAATTCCAAAGATATTCTCAATTTTCAAGACTCTAAAAATCACAAATATCAGAAATTTCAACGATTTCTTTATTCAAATATCTATGTGTCGTTTAAAAGCTTGATGTATAAAAATTGATTTGAATCAACTTCGGAACATTTTCAATAACATATATCAGTAAAATTAGACTTTTTTCCTTCGTTTTGGAAAAGAAGAGTAGTTTCTCGTAATTTTTTTGCATTGAATCCGAATCCGCAAATTAGAATGCTCTATCATGTTAAAATTACGGAAAAAATAAAATTAAAACGCTTTAAAAATACAGTTTTTTTAATATCAATTAAAATAAAGAGCGCGCGTATTAAGATACATATCTATAATGTTCAAGCTTTAATTTAAAACCTTTCCAAAATCTCTTGTACATCAGGTTCGTCAGCTACGAATTTTCAAAAATACTAAAAATACTAAAAATACTAAAAAACACGTTTTTTGGGTTTAATCTTATTTTTCTTGTAAACTTGACAAGCAGTCAACTTAATATTTCATGTGTCGTACGATAAACTTTTAACGCGTAGAGAGATCCGAGAATCTCTCCGTTCTGCAGCCAATCAACAAGCTCGGAAAGCCTTGTCGTACGACACATGAAATATCAGCCTAACTTGCGGATTCGGATTCAGCGCATAGAAAACGGGAAACCATACTCTTCGATTTTCTAAACCATAAATCATGCAAACGTGTGTAACAGGTAGATAAAAAAGGAATATTATGTTTCACAAATCTTTTTTGTATTTACTTTTATATATTATAGGACGAAATGTTATAATAATAATTCAATTATTGTTTATTATATTTGTATAGAAATAATATAATTTTTAAACGTTAATTTTAACTTCTAATTTCATGAATTGACGTTTCTAATCGACTTTATTCCAAAACGTAAAAAGTAATAAACATTTGTACCTCGGAAAGGCGTACGAATTTGTCATTCGTGTTCGCGGAATCCAGTAATCAGAAGCGGAACGCCCGCGCCGTCGCGGTTAATGAAATTCGCTGCGGTTCTCGGCGGCAATCGCAGCTCCAAGTTCAAGGTCGTTATGCTCCGCGGCACGTCTCGCGACTTCCAGGGGTGCTGTTCTGTACACATCTACCGATAGTTGCCTATGTGTTATGTGTTTTGCGCAGCTTTTTTATCATCTAAAATATCTGCGCAATACACATAATTAACGACACCGACATCTATCGGTAGATGTGTACAGAATAGCACCCCAGCCCCTGCATTCTGTAACTTATGCAATCGTTATGTGCTCATAACAACAGTTGCGCAGATATTTTATTTTTTTTATAGTAAAAAAGTTGTGCAACTGTCGTTGTGTTCATAACAACAGTTGCGCAATTTTTTTTTTTTTTTTTTTTTTCTTTACTATACATACAAAATATCTGCGCAATTGCCGTTATGAGCATATACGATTGCATAACAAGTTACAGAATACAGGGGACTGAGGAAGTAACATCATCACCACGTGCCAAGGTGTCACGTGTGCGTCCTCGTGGCACGGTAAATAAATCAAATCCTTGCATTTTTCATTCACTTTAGACGCGCAAACACGTCTCACAATCTCGTTAAACATGCGAATTCCTAATCGAATCTAGAAATACATTGTTAAAATTCTCTCGCCAATCTTTAAGGGGATAAAAGATTATCGTTTTAAATTCTCATATCGATGACAGGAAAATTATATGATATTAAAAGAGCTACAGAGAGGAATTGTTATTACATCATGGCATAGCCATGGTTAAGCAATTATATAAATCCACTTGCTTTGTATTCTTTCGCAGCTTCTTTAATTTCTCGTCGCACATAAGGATATTTTTATTTCATCGATTGCGAATAGATTCTAGATACGTTCTCGATATTTCTAGACTTTAAGAGCTCGCTGTTTGGCGGACAAAAGGACATAAATGCTATTTTATCTTATCACGAAACGTTAAAAAGACGCACGATGCTTACGTAACACGAACTTGTTTCTTTTTTTGCAAAGTAAATTATCATATAGTACGAATGTCGTCAGAATGGCATAAAAATTGAAATATTAAATGTTTATTTAACACAAAAACTATAAACAGTCTATAAGTTTTTTGAAGCTTTTGAAATCTTCAGCTTTAAATGGAATATCTGCGTTTTTTCACAATTAAGAAATCGACAATCATATCCTGTTAAAGATTTTATAGCATATGTATTCTTAAGACCTCTGATCCTGACGAAAATTCATTTAATTAATAATAAATAAGAAAAAAGTATTTATTCTCAACAAACAGACGTAAGCGTTGATCATATTGTCTGTATTCTTAGAACTTTTTAACATCAAGAATTGACGATAAACGTCTCGATACTGCTGCTAAGCAAATCACATTTAAATTCTAAGCATCATCAGAAAATTAATTAATAGCCAAGTTGTTGGAAACACTACATTAGCAGACAATGGTTAGTGGTCAATCTTCAAGATGCAGTAGCAGGAAGCTGCTGAAACGGTTATAATGGAGACGATAACAACGTGACTCAGTCGTTTATCCTTAACAATGCCCGTAGTCGACGATTACGCAAAGCGGACCTTTAACATTTCGCTCATTAACGGAAATGTGATTCGACGAATAAATCACCGTGACGTCATGTTACGTTGATATTATGAATCTCGAGAGCAACGAACCGCTCATTTGCGCGTCATCTCTTGTCTTAAAGTTCGGAGATCCAGAGATTCCGGAGATAATTTAGACTCGTTGCAATTCAGCACGCTTTAAGGATGTTTTTTACTGCCCCTATATGTACAAGATGTCCAAAAACTGTAAAATGATAGAAGACTTTTCAACTCAGTTTAGTCCGTTCCATCTACACACGAGCGCTTTGTTAAAACTTACCGGACACCCTGTATATAAACATCGCTGGAATCCATAGAATTATCTGACAATAATTTTCGAAAATTATATACATATAGCCTCTTTGATATTTAGATGTCAGTGCTAAAAAGAAATTTATAAAACTAATCATGTGAAATAATATACAATGAATCATTATAATACAATGTGCTAAGTAGTATAATTAAAACGATTAGCAACTGACGTAATATTACAGGAATTACGATATTGGAATTCTCTCACGAAGGTGGATTTGTACGTGCACGCGTGCACTGAACACAAAATAAGAAACTTTTTATCATCTATTATTTCGAAAGTGTTTCGAATTTATATTTAGGGTAACTCCGGTATATATGCCGCACCTATCAAAAACTTAATTTATGACGCATTTACTCTGTTTAAAGTAAACGAACTATATCAGTAAAAACTTTGTACTATCTACTACTATGAAAAAAATATTAGAAATCGAAATATATATTTATTTTTCCTATTAAGAAATAAACTTTTTGAAATCCTTGCATGTTTGCCGTATATCCCATAGGAATATATAGCTACTCATAAGGGGAGAGGGGGGTATGTACGGCTCATGAAAAATTTTCAAATAATGCTTATAAATAAGACATAAAATGACACAATAACTTATAAAATGCATTTATAAAGTTTTATTAAGGAATAAGAATAATAAATATGTATATGAAGTAATAAATAATAATTACGATCTTCCTACATATATTACAAGTGTTATGACATAAGATACATATTTCATGTAATATATTTATTGCATTTAGTACACTGAATTCAATCTGCGCACTTTGTATGCTTTGGGCATAAATTCTGTTCGTTAAAAATGCCATATATCCCAAACAGGTGGGATATACAAGACAACAAACTAAACAAAGAATACGAAAGCAAAGCATTTGTATTTTGCTATAAAACATGCTTTACTATTCCTCTACACGTATATATATGAAATAACCATTAAGTCTTTTACACGCCCTACAGTAATCATTTTATGTAGATTATAACTTATGATGGCGCTTATTGCAGTGACAAATCGATTCAACTCATAATAATTTCATTAATATTAACAGTAAGAAGCTGAAATCATAATACAATATTAATATAATATAAAGGCAACAGAGTAGTTGCGGGAAAATTATCCCCACTCCTTCTATTTTTTTTTATTTCTGCGGCGTAAATCCTGCAGCGCGGCGTATTTGCCAGAGTTACCCTATATTTATTATATTTACTATACTTATATTTATTATATTTACCATATTTATATTTACACTTAGATATTATTTTGCAACGTAAGTTGAAACAATATAATGAAAAATGATAATATTGTATTATAATTAAATTATAATTATATTATATCTGTATAAGAAATTTTACAATCAAATATCTAATATTTTAAAATAATTAACAATTCTAGAAATTGATTCTTTGCTTTAATAAAAATGTAAATAATTGATTAATTACTTTCCCTAAAAACAAAAATAAGCGAAAATATTTTAAACTTGAATTTTAAGATTAAAATATATTTTTGTATTCATATTAAAATAAAAAACTTAATTTATAATAGCAATAATTTTTTTATTTCGGAAGAAATAAAATTAATAAATTAAATAAATCAAGCAAAATTAAGTCATCACATCTTTTGGAGTGATTTATATCATCTCGTTTCATTAAAAAATAGTTTAAATAAGTTGTATTATATACAGGGTGTCCCATATAAGTGGCTATCTCTTTTTATATATAACTTTTTATAAATAACTAAAAATTTTTCATAATGACTGAAAAATGAATAAAGATCTGTGAATAAAGACGTAATCACATGGACCACTTCGTTGCGTCACGGGAAAAGTCGATCAGAGTTTACGTGAGGTTACTTTATGAGTGTACGAAAAGACGCCGACCATTCACAATTTTTGATCACATTTAGGCCGGAATCAGACTATGCATTGAAGATTGAGATTGAAGATTGAAAAATTCAAATTTGACCAATCGAAATAAAAGGAGTTAAAATTTCTTTGCCCTTACTGGTCAAATTTCAATCTTCAATCTTCAACCTCAATCTTCAATGCGTAGTCTGATTCTGGCCTTAGAAATCTTACTTTCAAATAATTTCAAAATATCTACTTTAAGATATTTTGTAAGTCCATTGAGCGAATCTTCTGCCACCAAATCTTCCATTTCCATCTCCATTGACTGTTCAACACGCAATTTGTCATTCAGGTCAGAACTATTTGTGAACCATTTGAATTATCTATTCACATATATTAGCATATATAGGGTGTTCGCTTAAGTGTAGATTTCTGAAATCATTTTGAAACGAAATCTTATCAAAATCCTTGTTATTCTATTCTTATTATTCACCGAATGTTAAACTAAGATAAAACGATACACGTATGAGTGCACCCGAATGAAGTTTCTCAACCTAGCCTTTGTGGGACGACAGATAAAGTCAGCGGCACACGATACCTGTTTTCCTAGAGGACTGCTGGATTAGAATCTTGCGACCGTATTAGCTGCGGTGTTGACAGTGCCAATACGGTGGCAAGAATCTAATCCAGCTAGCAATCCAGCAAGAAAACAATTCGGTCCACGTCTTTTTTCGTGGCGCTACAAAGAGGTCTTATGTGAACGTATTAACATCTTTTTCTGTGTAAGTGTAACAAAATGACTGGCGCCCTGAACGTGCATTCGTGTGATTTAGCGATGAATGTTTTTCTCAAAACGCGTTTAAAGTTTTGGATCCTATTAATGCATTACTTATAGTTAATTTTTGATTAATGTACTATTTATGATCCATGAAATATCTTCTTTATTGTGTATGTAAAAGATTCTGCTTTTCTTGGATATTTGAGATTCTTCGAACGTAAACAAATCTCCACGTGCTGCGCGGATCTTTATCATTGGTCGAACGGTCGGACGACTACTTGCTAAATCGCAATTATAAGTTCGTCAATTTTTCGAATTTTGAAATAATACCTTAGGGACATATTTTTTAGATGTTCTATTATAAAAATATGCAAAACAAACAAATTTCGATTTTTTTTTTATTTTAAATCAGGATCCCCCTTAAGGTAATTTTTTAGTAAAGTGCTGAAAATTTGGGGTGCCTTACCAGGACCCATCTAAAATTACAAATATCTGCATAATTTGGATAAAATATTAAAACTCTACGTGTATATCTTAATGAATAGTATGGAATATACGATAGTAAATCAAGAGCTGTATCTTCATCGAACGAAAAGATGAGATTATGTTTACTTTTCGAGGTTACATTTATATGAAAATTTATGCACGTAAATATCTTTCCAGAATGGCCGTTGATCTATTATTTTTTTGTGACCATTAGAATCGTAATTTTTTAAACTATTGTATTATAATCTCGTTTTTGAGGAAAATCTATGGTAAGATTTGTGCAGTTAGTCAAAGAAGCGTCTAAGTTTTAAAGCACATGTTCAGGACACTGAAACAAACTTTTTTCGTAAGTTTCAAAAAAATCTGAAAAAATGAATTTATTCTTTTTTTTATTCTTTTTATTCTTTCTTTATTCTTTTTTAAATATAATTTATCCGTTTTATTTTTGGATTGAATGATTGAAGTAATAGAAGGCTGTATGTGATATATTGATCATTTATTAATAAAACGTACATTTTATGAAGTTGATATATTGAAATACGATATATATTTGAAATACGATATTGTGAATGCCGAATTTCAATTTGTTTATTAGTTTATCGCGAGTATTTCAATTAATTGTTAATATATATTTATTAATCAAATTGCATCGAAATGAATTAATAAGCTATCGATTTTTATTCTCTTATTTCTTGATCATTAATCCGGATCAGTTGCCCGGAAAGGACCGATTTCAAATTAAGTGGCATTGCGACGTATTTAATTAGTAAATACAGTCACAAGCAATCCTGTATGTTTTAATATTTGGATATAACATCGATAATACATTTTTTATGATTTATTGGAACTTATGTACACACATACATATACGCAGTACACTAAAGTTAGTTGACTATCCTGTATCTGTATGTGTGGCTAGTTAATTGCTAACTCAGGCAGATTTTGCATGCGCAGAAATTTCCATAGAAATCGTCATATTCCGGTGCACGAGAACGCGTCGTGATACGATTCGAGGTCGATTACGTCTTCGTTGTATTACGTATCATCTCGGAGGAAAGCCGTCCTGTTACGTTAGGTAATCAATTGGCCGCCATCGCGAATCCTCCGTATCCATATTCATAAACGCCGTGTGGCTTATCGCAGACTCGAGAAAACAACGAAATGTCCCAAAAAATGTACACGATTCCGAGTGGTTAAAGTTGTTGAAAAAGACTCTAGAATTCTGATCATAAATTATATATTTGTCTGTGCGAGAATTTACCTTAAATTATATAAATCATTTTCGAATTATTTTTTAAATAGGATTTCCACATGAAAAAATTCAAATTAGTTTTTTTTATTGAAACTTTCAAGAAATAAAAATTTCAAATATATCTTTAAATATATCTTAAAAAAGAAACGGTAACATAATAATAATAATAATGTATATATAAAATGTGTGTATATTAATTTTACTGAGATCTTCAATCATGAATTTTACATTGAATAATGCGAATAAAGAAAAAATGATAAAAGAACTTCTGTAAATGTTTATAAAATTATTTTAGTAATTTTAAAGAGGTCTAAAAGAATCTCTCAAAATAAAATTAACATTAAGTAAACCTTAAATTTAATCTCATTTGTATTGCTAATTCTTTCATTCGAACATCTTTATTCAGGTGAGACTTTTTCTACGAACTCGAGTGCGCTCTTGAAACATTGCGAGTGCATCGGTCATGGGATATGCTTTATGGCAGAAATATTAAAACGCGCCCACATAAGGATGCAAGTGCAATTATGCGCGGAAGGTCGTCTGTAGAGTACAATCTGATCGTCAGTTCAAGAAAACATTGACGGTCATCCGCGCGCATGATGATAAATGCCAGTCACGTATCGAATACTCTATTCGGCGTACATCCGTATCCAAATGGAGTCATTAGTCGCCTTTCAAGGTGCCTATTAATCCGCGAGTATACTCGTTTCGCAGTTTTGATAGAGTTTCATTTGATAGTTCGATCACGAAGCTTGATTAAATCGAATAAGTCTTCTATCTCTCTCCCTCTCTCTTCGCAAACTTTTACATGGAAAGAACGATTTTGCTCAAGTATCTAATTAGATACAGATCTAAAAATAATATATTGTTAAATTATTTAAATATGCAGGACACTCAAGCTGATTGCTAAAATATCAAAACTTTTTGCAGCATTGTTCTCATACAGTACAGAAATTTGCAGTAACATTGCAAAAACGTTACAACATTGCAGATTGCGCTGTAATATCGTCGCAACATTAATTGTAGATATTAGGAATTGTAATATATAATATATATTAATACGGCGCAAAATTTTACGAATCTTTACGCAGCATTGTTACAGAGACATTAAAAACATTTTGACCTTTGAGTAATGAACTGCTCTCTATATGGAAACATACATCAATTACACGTTATATGATTGTTAATTACTTCTATTAATTTAGGAATTATAATGTTCGTTGAAACATTTGTTATCGCCGCCGCGTGACAAGATTTTTCAAACTTTATAATCAACTCTCATAATTTTTTGGAATATTTAGATTTAAAAAATTCTTTGAATATTGCAAAGAAAAGTAAATAGAATGTGTGAAATTTCTTATTATTTCTACTTCACCAGTTAAGAATATGTACAAAATAGGCATGCCCGCATAAAGTGTAAAATATGTGTCCATATATGTAAACTTTAAAATATATATATTATATATACCTGTATATAAAATATTTGGAATTAAGTATAAAATATAATAATTATATAAAATTATATATAATATAAAATATATATTGATTAGTTCTTTTTCTGCATTTTTTTATTTATATCAAATTGTATTTCAAATTATATTCAATAATAAAAGAACTATTTTTAATAATAGTTGCAAATACATTGCGCTGCAACATTGCTACGACATTATAGCGCAATATTGCTGAAGACGAACATTTTTATGATGCTATTTGCCATTGCAACAATGTTGTAAATACGTTGCGCAATCTATTTGCAATATTACAACATTGCAATGAGATATATCTGCAATCATTTTGCAATCTTTCTGTGCTGTATGGAGTTTTTATGCTTGAATTTTTTACATAATTATTTTTATGGTTCAATCACACACAAATCATTTTCAAATTTGTAACGAAATTTTTAGATACTTCAATAAAATCTTTCTTTCTTCTGTATATACAACACTCGGTGTTGACTGTGGGAATAATTTACGTAAAGGATATTTATGAAAATTAAATATAATTGATTTTGTTTTACGATAAAACATCGTACACGATAAAACAGCGAGCTTTCTATTAAATACTATATATTATATATCTTCAAATTACATATATCATTGTAGATATACACTGTCAGGAAACGCATAAAAGTTTCAGCTCAAGAATCTTTTCAAGGATTCGATAAGATAATAGAAATTTAATAATCCAAATAATTTTACGATTCAAAGAGAATAGATGATTGTAAAACTCTAAAATTTCAGTATTTCTCAAGGATCTCGGAATTAAAGGCTTTAAAACGAGCAAACATTTTTATTACTTTTCTTGAAATGAAGGACAACGGAATTCAAGGCTCCGAGATAACAAATATTTAAAAATCTAATAACAATACTTTTTCCCAACCCGATCTATGTATATTCCTTGATGACTTTCTCTGGTTTTCTTCTCTCTTTCTTTTTAGATTTGATCTTTGTGATGTCTAATGGGGAAACCAGTTCTATAATCGAAATAACTATCACAGTATAAGTTATGTGACGTCGTGACATTTTCCAGTTACAAAACTAACCGGTTATATTATAATTATGTGTTTCTTTATTTTTCCTTTTATCGTGCACACATGCTTGACGGGGAAATGCGGTCTCGCGAAGTAATTCGTGAATTAGAGAAACGTAACGAGCTTCCGTTTGCGTTCTGGTTTTCGTTAATTTGCAGTATGAACGGAACTAGTCCAAACGGTCTCGGTATCGTCCGACAGCGGGACTGGTTTATCGTGAATGGAAACTGAGTCTGGTTCACGCGGTTCGAGTACGGCAAAAAAGAAAAGTGGGCCCGGAGGACCTTCGACCGGCCAAAAAGTCTTCCGCATCGATACAGAACAGGTTTCTCATTGAAGATTAAGTGAAAAAGATCCTTGGACAATGGTGCATATCGGCCATACGCCAAACGGCTTCTTTCAGGGCTAATTGAAGCGTTGCATTATTTCGATGACAATTCATAGCGATCTGTCTCTTGAGTCAACCCTCAATTCAATTCTTTCACATTGAATGACACAAAAAGCAAAACTATTTGATAATTTAGATTACCTCGGTTTTCTACCTCATCACTTTATTGAGCTCGTAATCATCACGGAACACGTTACAACTGTTCGAAACCGATTTGATTTTTTTATAAATCTGGACAGTAACATGCTTCTTATATACATAAGTGGCTCATATAGTACAATGGTCTAAACCGCAATAAAAATAAAGGGACTTTTGTAGTTAGCTTATAATCGAAAATATATTTTACATATATCAGATATTATATAATTTAATTCACAACTAGTACTAAATTAAAATATTTAAAAAATGAACATTTGTGATTCTTCGAAGCATTTTTTTTTAATTCTTTGTAATTTGTTCATTTACGTATAATATGTTCATTTAAATTTTCAAATATTTGATGTAGATCTTGAGGAAAAAAATTATTGTCGCGCGAATTAGTCACAAATCGGTATACGCTACAGATACACGCGAAGATTAACGTGTAATGACAGCATTAATCGCACGCAATTAAACGTGATGCCGTATCCCTTTGTCGAGTGCGTTTCTAGACCACGAGACTTTGTAATCGTCGTTTTACCTTGACGCGGCTAAAAGCAAAACGAGATGGAATCAACGACGGTATGTACATTGAATGCAAGTAGGAACGATTATTACCGTCGCGCGTCTTAAGCGGATCGCCATCCAATCCGATCGCATATTATTATTCTTACCCGCGCATTTTTATTGTAAATTATACGCAACATGAAACATAAAGGCCGAGTCCTCGTGCGGAAACAAAGGCGATTCGTTGCCAGTTAATATCTGGCTATTATCGGGCGAGGTATTAATCTCTGACTCTCGAGCTTACGTGACGCGCCGAAACGCGACGGAAGGATAGAGTTGTCGTGTTTTCTCAGGGACTAACGAATTAATCTAAAATTTAGGTTTTAATGCAAGGTTGAATCGATTTAATTACATCAATTAATCAGAAGCGAATTTTTAACCGTAACCTTTGCGTTGTAAAAACGCAAGCAAGATATATTTTTTTATACACGTGCGTTTCGTGCATTTTAGAAAAGATAATTTAAATTTCAGAGCAAATATATTATTTTCAGAGAAGCGTTTCGTTCTAAAGAGGTATTGTCATCATTAAATAGAAGGAAGCGGGAAAAATAATATTTATTTAAAAGGAATATTTAGTTAAATCAATTTAATTAAATTATTTTTT
Organism: Mycetomoellerius zeteki; assembly: GCF_001594055.1. Taxonomy (NCBI): domain Eukaryota; kingdom Metazoa; phylum Arthropoda; class Insecta; order Hymenoptera; family Formicidae; genus Mycetomoellerius; species Mycetomoellerius zeteki. The sequence goes on along the minus strand of NW_017257819.1, from coordinate 1,205,510 downwards.
TTTAATCTAAAACATATTAAAATATTATTCGTGTCTTTTAAGTTAGAAAATAATTTATGCACAAGTATCTGTTTTCAAAGAAATAAGATGAAACGTTGTCGGAAATGTCAAAATGAGAAAATATTGGAATTACTTAACGTTCCCGCAATCGTATTATGTTATTTAATCCAGAATCAATTAATATTAATGCAATCCTTGTATTGCAAAAACGCAGAAAAAAATATATTGTAAATATCTACCTTTTTGAAAAACATAGACATTTTCATTTACTATTAATTATGTATTTTCACAAACACGCATCTTACTTTTTGCCATAAAATAATCTATCTGAGAAATATATGTTAGAAAAACAGATATACTTATTGTTGATATACAAAGATTTTTCTCAAAATTTTTTAATTTGTAACTTTTTATCATTATTTCATCATTGTCCTTAGAAACGTAATAAGAAAAGTCATAATTATTTACTTATATTCAATTTCTGAACTAAATGTCTTCTGAAAATACCTCTTTTAGCATCTGTTCAAACAAGGTATGTATTCGTACGAGACCGAAAGAACGTCATTTAGGATTTCTGATAACGCTGTTCTGTTTCATATTGTTCTTATCATATCTCATTAATGTTTAATCAACTGATGCATCATCAGTGGTATTTATTAGATGTTAGATATTACTAAAGAAATATAATTTCTTATATATATAGATAATACTAAAGAAATTTTTTTAATTTTTCGATATCTAAAGCTGTTAAACCCGATAAAAGTTATATATTATCAGACGAAGAAAGAAGCCTTTTTACATTTTACTGTTAATAAACCAGAAGCCATATGTAATAAACATGCATGTATAATAATGCATAATATATACAACAAAAATAATATTACATGCGATATTGTATTACAAATGTAAAAAAGGTACGTTATAAATACATTCAAAAGTATGTAATAAAAATTTCAAGAAAATTATGTTTACTCAAAAGTTAACTGTTCAAGAATGAGTATGAGATTAATACAATTAACCAAGTATATCAATATTAAAAAAGATCTCGAAATCTCTATAAAAATTTGTTCAAAAATTATCTGTGAAAAATAGATATGTTATCAATAGAATTACCCAATAGTAATAAATCAACAATACAGGGTGTTTCCAAATTAAATGGCAAAACTTCGGGAGCGTGTAGAGGAGTAAAAAACTAAGAAAAAAAGTCCTATAGACATATGCTCCTTTTTGCTTTGTTTCGCAGGAAATCACGAA
>NW_017257819.1:1180600-1203757 GCF_001594055.1 Mycetomoellerius zeteki | reverse complement strand
TCCAGTCTCTCGCAATCTATTAAATGTCAACATAAACACTCTTCGGTTTGGCACTCTTCTGTTTGGAAATCGTCGTGCATATTCTCGCACCGCCTTTAAAGCATTACCGTTGCAGAAACCGTATACAAAAACCATATCAGCATATTCACTATTAGAATACGTACGCGGCATATTGCAAAAGACAAAATTCATCTACTGTTAAAGGCTTTCAAAGAGCGACTGACAAATTCATAACAGAAAGTGGAAAATGTAATCAAATATGTCGGTGCTAGATATGGCAAGAAATGTAAACATTTTTTTTCGATTTCTCTGAAACGGAGCAAAAACGAGCATATGTCTATAGGACTTTTTTTCTTAGTTTTTTACTCCTCTACACGCTCCCGAAGTTTTGCCATTTAATTTGGAAACACCCTGTATATGATAAACCTTTAATACATCCAAAAGTGTACAGTACCGGTTTAATATATTTGAAAGTATATGCAGCTAAAGTTTAACGCATTTATTATCTTTTCATGTAAATTTTAAGTCGCATGAAACGGGCTTAAAATGAATAAAATGATTAACGGGATCATAGTGAAGCAGAAACTTTGCGTGTCCGGGTCACATTAATTGCATTTTTTTGTAAAAACAATCATAATATCAATAACACGATGTTTTGGAAGTATACAAATAATAAATATGATGTATAAGATGTAATATGGAAATAATATACTGCATAATATAAGATCATTAATATCTGAATACATAATATTCAAACACTTAATCATAATTTTATTGAGCTAACAAGTCGTTTTTAATATTTCCTTATTTAATAGTTGCTTTTATGCACATTTTTAAGTATTATATTTTTCATGAAGTCGCACAAATAATTTCCATATTGTAAAACATTGATAAGATATTACGTTTTAATACGACCCGATTTTTTACTTCAAGTTTCTGCTTCACCATGATTCTGTTGATCATTTCAATAATTTTAATTGCCCATTTCATGCGATTTGCATAAAAAGATAATAAATGCGTTAAACTTATAGGTGCATAAATTTTTAAATATAAATAATAATTAAATATAAATATTTTTAAATATGAAATCAAAGCGAGAACTCATAAATTCACATGTAGCTATGTGAAAACTTACCTATGTGAAAGTTAAGGGGATATATCCTAAAGACGATTATAGTCGTTGTGTAAATAGGACTTTTACACAAACCATTTACGTGTCACATCACTACATACTACATCAATAGTTGACGCACACACACATAAATTTTCGTATAACAATGACGTTTTAATTAGATGTCTAAGTTTAGTTCTAAGAACTCTATGTTGTTTTTTCGTACAAACTACTAGTCTGTGGACTACTATTTTGCAAGTACAGATTGCACAGCTTTCATATAAAGCAAATGTTGTCACAACGTGACAGCTCTAGAGTGCCATATTGGACTAATAAGGGAACCGTCGGAACTGATCCTCACCGATTTTAATGATAAGCTTTGGATATGTTGTAGAACATGAAAAAATATTAAATCCATATTTTTTTATGCTTATCTCGAAGTTTATAGGGTGAAATACTCCCTCGAAAAAAATCGGTTTTTTTTCTTTCGAAATGAATATCGTCGAAACTGTAAAAGATATAAAAAATTTTCCATAATGAAAATTGAATGGCTTCAAGAGTACTTAGAACTAAAATAAAAAATAATTTTTATTATAAATGATTAAATAATTTTTAATAATAAATAATTAAATAAATTTTTTTATTATGGTCCTAAAGAAATCGTAAAGCCATTCAATTTTCATTTTGGAAAATTTTTATATCTCTTATAGTTTCGACGATATTTGTTTCGAAAAAAAAAACTGATTTTTTCGAGGGAATTTTTCACCCTCTAAACTTCGAGATAAACACAAAAAAGGGCCTAATATTTTTTCATACTTTACAACATATCCAAAGCTCATTAAAATCGATGAGGGTCAGTTCCGATGGTTCCCTTGTAAGAAATGATAATGATCTCAATTTTTTGTTATTTTCGTCATAAACTCCTCAAGGAGATCCTAAAGCCGTCTGTATTACCAACTAAACCATATAATTTTTGTATAACAATTACATTTTTCCTATTTTACAGATTCGAAAATTCTTTTCCGGGATTAAAGTATACGTATTAACACATGTCTGTGAGATGGAGTTTATATTGAGAATGTTAAAGTTTCAAAATTGAGATCTTCTTTGCCATTTCTTAGTCCAATATGGCGCTGTACAGCTGTTACATCGTGACAATATTTGTATAAAAGTTGTGCAATTTGTACTTACGAAATAGTAATCTACAGACTAGTAATTTGCACAAAGAAACAACGTGGAGTTCTTGGTATTGGACTTATAAGGGAATCACATGAAGTAATAAATTCTGATTTTAATGAGACTTTGTATACATATAGATTACATAAAAAGATAAATTTAGAAAATGTCCGTTGCGGCAGAAAAACGGTTTGAAGGAGTGAAATCACTCCTTATGTGTTAAAGCAATTTTCGGTTTTTTCCATTATATCTCGAAAATAAATTTTCCATTATATTCGAGATATCAAAAAATGTTTTATACAAATGCTTTATAATTTATAACAATATTATCTCTATTCATTTACGTCAAAAATATTTTTAATAAACAATTTTTAATTAAAAAAAATTTTTTTATTTTTCAAAAATATTATTGACATAAATAAACAGAGGTAATTTTATTATAAAAGTTTTGTATAAAACATTTTTTGATATCGCGAATAGTTTCTAAGATACAACAAAAAAGGCTAAAACTCGCGTTATCTAATATATGTATAAGGAGTTATTTCACCCCTTCAAACCGTTTTTCCGCTACAACTAATATTTTCTGAATTCATCTTTTTATGTAACTTATATATATATATATACAAAGTTTCAGTTTGTGTTAGACATCTAATTGAAACGTTATTGTTATACGAAAACTTATGTGCATATGTGCATGAGATATTGATGTAGTAGAGTATGTAGTGATGTGTCAATGACATGCAATCGTCTGTAACTGTAACTGAACATGTGAAGAATTTGTACTGCCGGATGGAAATCAGAAAAATAATGCGCGGTATTCCTAAGACATATTATATGCTCTCCGATATGGATAGGAAAGAGAAACCAAAAGTAAGAGAGAGAGAGAGAGAGAGAGAGAAGCATTCGTATTTATCAAGTATTCATTCGCATATCCCAATCACGCGTCAAGTATCCCAATACATTGTTGTCTATTGTCATAGTAACGAAGTCCTGATTCATTTAGTATCACATTTCGCTTTTCTCACCGTTGATGCTATCATGGTGGAAGAAGATACAGTGTAATAATTTCAAGGATGCACAGTAGTCAACCAATAGAATTGCTAGTCGATCTTGCAAAAAGCAACATGGCTCCTTTCTGTCATTCTGTCATCACATGTCATAATATATCATAATATGTATATAGGTACATAAATATGAAGAAAAGGAAGAAATTTGTGCAAAATTAGTGAAATATTATACAAGTATGAAAAATATCTATCGATCACGTAAAACATTACTGTATATTAATCAATGCAGGTAATTGTTTATTATCGTTATTTTATTTATTGTATTACACATTTTTATTAATTTATTTTGTAATAATAATTTAATTTCACTTAAACTTGTGTCATTGATTAATTTGAATATGTCGCGCCACATTTTGACTGGCATTTGATTGGCTGGTCATAACGTAGAAGAACATTATTAAAAATTACCGAATATTAGTCTTCAATAATTTAAAAATTTTTTTCTCAAGTACTATCAACTTTACAACCGTTAAGATAAAAATATTTATTTTTTTCTCATAAAGTTCTGAGAATTTTTTCAGAATTTTTTAATACCGTATTTTCTCATGTTGGTAAAAATAAGAAAATGCAGTACTAAAAAGTTGATAAAAAAAATTCTGAAAAAATTTTTAGAGTTCTATGAGAAGAAAATAAACAATTTTTGTCTCTCTTGCAGGTTTTTTGTAAAGTGATAGTATCTGAGGAAAAAAATTATTGAAAACTAATATTCGGCAATTTGTAGTAATTAATATCTTGTTAATTATTGTGAAAATTGCAAAATGGTAGAGGACTTTTCGACTCAGTTTAGTCCGCTCTATCTACCCACGAGTGTTGTCGGTGAATTATGGGACACCCTGTATATAGATAGTAGTTACAAGCAAGTTATAAACGAATTGCGAAAGATATAAATGCTTTCTCTACGCCTTTGGCGCGATAAACTACTTTAAATTGTCTGCTTTTGTTTGCTCGTCTTTGAAAACGAGGTTTTAAAATGCCGTAATCCCACATCTTCACAAATTACATAAAGTGTTTAAAAATAGCAATACGTATACAAGACATATAAATCATTCATATATAGACGTATAAATCATTCATATTCTTGATATAATGTTACCAAAATTTGTAATTCGATTAAACTTTCATGTTTCACACAGAATAATAAGAGAAATTAATAATGAATTCGACAACTTGTACTAGTGCGCACTGAGCATAAATTTTTTTGGTATTACACATTCAATCATTGCTCTCTGCCCCAATGTTAAGAAATCTTTGCATTTCTTATTAGATTGCATTGTTATCGTACGAGTTTTATGTTGTATTCGGTGAATAAAAATTACACATTAGCGTAATACTAAATTTATATTAGGTGAAACGGAATAAACTGAATGAGAACAAATCTTATTGCACTGAAATTTTGGGCAGTGCGGTTTGATAATACCGCATTTGATCAAAATAGCGGATAAAATTTATATTCTACAAGAATTATTAAAATCAAGCAGTAGTGACAAAGGTTTACAGAACGTTTAGTATAATTAATTTTAAAGATCTACTGCAATTTATAACTGCTAAATTGAATGTCGACGAGAATGTCTACACGAGATTTAACAATACATTTCGCGCAGTTCGAATGACTACAAATATGGTATTATGCATGTATATATATAGTATATATATAATTCACATTGAATTATTTAAGCTCCAGCTTCGACCGTTATAAGCATTTAATTTCTAGTATTGATTGTGTTCTCACATATATGGTCTAAAATAAGATTCTTAAAGTTTAACACTATAAGAACCGCCGGAACGGGATACCCTCCATACAAGAATCGCCGAACGCGCCAATTTGGCTCTTATGCTTTCCTCCGTCTAATAAAACGTTATTTTTTTATATTATTTCCATTATTTGAAGTTGTATGAATATATATATATATATATATACTTTCGATATTCTGTATTGTACAGTACGAAAAAAAACAAACAATTGAATACGATAATCGCAGTTTCACCGTTGACGTGTTGATTCTTCTTGCTATAGTGAACAATACCATGGTGGAATCAGAAAGGTGAAGTATTGCGCATGATAGATTAAGGATGGGACGAATTCCCACCAATCAAATGCTATCGGCATTGCACGGCATTTCAAGATCATGTTGGCCATGACAGAAATATGTGTGACAGAAATCGAGAATAGGCACGAGTCGCTGACAGGCATGTCGCTAATTTTAAAACATATTTATGCAATATGAAATGAAAAGATCATGTTTCAATTAAATAAATTGTTAAATAAATAATTTAGTAAACTATACGTTTGAAAATCACATGAAAATCGCCACATGATTATTTTTCGCATTACCGATCGCGTCTGATTGGCCAAGCCTCAACTATTTTACTGTCTACTGCGCATCCTTCGGAATGCTTCACCTTTCTGATTCCACTATGAACAATACTACGAAGAGAAAAACAAGACAGAAAATATGTCGGAATCATAGACGTATACAATACAAATGATTATACAAATGATTAACTCACACCGACAAAATATTAGTATACCATTATTTCATTTCAGAATATACATGAAGCGCCATTTTGGTGGTTTACAGTAAAAATAAAAGTAAACATGAATGAAATTAATTAAATTATTTTGATGGTCAAACAAACTTATATTTAGATTTATAGCTAGCTAATTTTTTAGATACTTTAACAAAATCGTTTTTTTTTCATGTATGCTAAATATATATATATTATTTGTTTAAAATTACGATTTTTATTATTGTCTTTGTTTACATTTATATATGTATGTTTTTACATTTGTTTTCGTATGTTTGTCTTTTTCTCGAATAATAAAAATTTATACTCTTTGTGTGTTACGATTATTATTATGGAAACAATTACACAATAATCGATCCAAATTAAAACTTTATGATAAAAAATCTCTTTCCGGCTGTCATCAGTAAATCTGTTTGTTTGTACTGTCTTGTTGTGTAAATATATATACATATATATATATATATACATATATCGTTTGGTGTCTGTTCGATTTTTAGTCTAACTTTCACGATACCTTATCTCTCGTTAGCTTCGCTCGCGCGTTATCACTCACTCATACTGATTGGCAGTGGTATACCAACGAATTATGTTTGACTTACGTCTTGTTTTATTACCGCATTTTAAAGCAAAAGCGATTCCCAGAAATCGCATAGATAGCAATCAATAAGCCGAAAGAAATTATTGTAATTAATTATAATTTCATCATTCAATTAATGTCGTGTTATCTGCGATAGATGCGACAGCATACATCTTAATTAATATTTTCCATATTGTTTTCAATTAAATAAGAAGCTCTGGTCAGAACATGAATTTCTTAAACTTATACCTTATTTTAATTTCTTTCATTTTTGCTGAGCGAGTAAAACCTTTAAGTTTCTCAAAAAATTTTAACTATTGCATTGTATGAAATTTTCAATCTTTCTATATTGAATAACAGAAACACAAGATTCAATATATACATAAAGACCCATGTGTATAAAGTATCCCAAAATATAATTAAAATTTTATAGTTCGATATTTTAATAGCTTTTGAACAAAAAGCAGTCACTTTGTTCAGATGAAAGCAAAAACTACATAAATACAAAGCGAATCTTAATTTCATATCTATACTGAAGTCAACAGTGACCCATATCACTGGATTAAAATTGCAGTGTCATTGATACCGGAAACAAAGTCTGTGAACATCATCGCAACTCTCAAGAGTGATACTTGGTTTGAAAAAATTAAATAGTCAGGAGTGTTTCACGTGAGAGTTCCGAGATCTGAGATCGGGAGAGGAAGAGGTCGACGACGAGGCCTTCCCGAGGTCGTCATTATCACAAGTACAAATATGGTTTACGTCGTCAATGAGGAGCGCTTCGGGATACATAAAGCAAGAAATATGCGCATGTGGTATTCTACGTTTGAACGGTTAGACAGTTACTTTTGCACGCGCACCCGCATAGGTATCACGTGTATACGCTGATAAGCTGCTTAAAGCATCGTTTGAGTTTATAAATTAGCATCCGAGAGCTAGAAGTGGAATACACATCCATGCAATCAAAGTTCAACTTTGATTCATAAATATCCGATAGTATAGAATTTCGGGACTTTAAAAGCTAAGATTTTTTAATATTTCAAATATCAATGTATTGTATTTCAAAGTATGATGTAGAAATTCGAGAATTCCTTATAAAGCTGTGTGTGAGATTTTTGGATATTTTAAAAGAAAAATATTTTGAACCATAATGTAAAAATACGGGGATTACTTGAAATTAGTATTCTGATAATAATGCTCTGCGAATTAAAGCGGAGTATTGATAGATTTTTATTTCGACAAATTTAATGGTGAATTGTAATTTAGGATCAATCTAAAAATTGTGTGAAAACAATCGATTATAACTTTGAAACAGTTTTTATGAAATTATCACATGAAGTAACAGATGTATAACTCAATGATTCTTTTTTTTGTTTTTAATATCTTGCGTCAAATTTATTCGAAATATTTGCTCAACAATCAAGCTACAACTGTACGAAAAACAGAGATGTGATTTTTTACTGATTTGAGTTTGCTTCCGTCGACAAGAAGATAAATACTTAAGGCAGATTGAAAAACAAAGTTGTGTTATCTATTTACTTATCAAGCTTTGTTCGCATTGAAACTCTAATCTTTAACATTAAACGGCATTATCATCGATTAATGATTATTTATTCGAACAAAATAATATTAAGTCTCAATCATTCTTTCATTGCATATAATGCTGAAAGTACATCTTAGATTAGCATAATATAACAATTAATATACAATTAAAAGATAATCTAGATTTCACATCTATTTAACAACTACAACGTGAAAATAGGATTATTAGGAATCGGCGCTGTTATTTTTGCGCTATGAATTATAATATCTCATTAGATTAATATTGATATATGGTTGTTTAATAAAAACCAACAACGTCACGTAATAAAAATCATGAAGGACCAATGTTGTCGTATAACAAAACGTACGTCTCGGCTATTTTTTCTAGCTTTTTAGCCAAAGCTCACAAAGACCATTAAGAAGATAAGGTGTATAACAGTGCGCATAATGCGCGTTGCGCATTATGTCTTCTTCCACCATGACGCCACGTATGTTGAACAAACCGGAAAACAGTTGATGACCCGTATTTCTGAATATAAAAATCATATAAGGAGAAAGACACCTACGCATTCTGTTGTTACAGACCACAAGTTGCGCTGTGGACATGAATTTAAATAGATGAAGTTGAAGTTTTAGAGATTGAGCAAGGTTACAAAAAACGACTGATTTATGAAATGATTAGGTAATATAAAACGACAAAAGAACGGAACTAATTTAAATATAAACATAGAATTGTTTAACCAGGCATATCAATGTTATCTAATAAATAGTCAATGATTGTTTATGTCAGATTTGTTGGACTTTGATCGTTCCATTGCATTCCGAAGCTGCTAAGTCTTTATTTTATTGGTACTTGTTGACATGTAACCGTTAGATAAAAATTCCCGGTGTTTGTGGTTATTAAATCGATACTTTACATTACATCTGAAGAATGCAATTTTTACTATGATCTTTACTGCGTACATATCCGCCCACGTGCCCCAGGTTGGTCATATTGTTTTATTTATATTTATCCCATTGTAATTTGTTATTATTATCTAATAGGTTAATATTAATTAAAAGAAAAAACTAAACTTAGAATAACCATCACTCAGTTTTCAAACTGATCATGGGATAAAGACTTCTCGTTTAAGAAGAGGTTAAGGTTTGGTTACGAAAGATTACAATTATCTACAATGATTGTTTTTATATACTATACTGAAAAAGGCTAGAAAATAACCGAAACGTACGTTTTGTTATACGATGACATTGATCTTTCATAGTTTTAATTATGTGGCGTTATTGATTTTTATTAAACGACCATATGTCAATATTAACCTAATAAGATATAATTTATAGCGCACAAATAACTCGATTCATAGTAGCCTTATTTCCACATTTAACAATTAATATACTTCATTCGTATATGAGATGATTCTAAAATAAAGATTTTATGTTGAAGAAAGAAATATTACTTGCTATTTCATTCTAATTAGTTTTCTTGATAAATTTACAATTCAATATCTCGACATATTCTTATGTTGTACCAGACATCAGGCTCGTTTTATGTCAGACATCAATTTATATACATGATGAAAACGGAGAGAGGAAACGAAACTTGCACAATCACTCACTGCGATATAATTGAGAATTTGATCACGACAAGGGCAGGACTTTGGACAAAGTGGTGTCCTTCATTTAACGTCCTCATAATCCGAAATCGACTGACTCTCGCGATAGGAAACAATTGCTTATTATTCTGTATCGGCTGTAATGACGAGCGTATCGACTTTTCTTCCTGCTTCCGTTCGGCATTCATCACACTTCGATTACGAACGTTGCGTGTTTGCCACTGAAACGGAACTGATATGTCACTGATAATTTTCGCGTCCGGTCAAATAATTAATTGATATCAATGGACAGGGGGCACGATTATTTTGATAACGCGTAGAATATCGATTATTATCTCAAGTTATAGTCGTGGGATTTCCAGACACCGTCCGACTTTTTCCAAGAACGAAAAGTTGATGATCATTCAAACAAATACTTTCGAACAGAAACGTCAAGATTCTAAAGTCCACTTTAAGAGATTTATAATTCGCTTTGATTTCAAGATAAAAATCTGTTTATTACTTAATATCATATATTTTAAGTCATTAAAAATTTTTAAATATTTATTCTTATATTTGTTAATTTCGTCACTTTCTTTTAATTTTTAATAAACAATTTTTAAAACATTTCTATTGATAATTTCAATTTTCGAATTATTTACTTGTTTTTCAGTTTTAAATTAAAAAAATTTTTTAATTTTAAAATAAACATAAATTTTATGATAGGTTCCTAGACATATAATCCAAAATTTACGACTTTTTCTCGAAAATTGAAAAATTTTGAATGTTTTAATATACATATATTAAAGTTATTCAGAAGTTTTTTAAAATCCTCAAATATTTGTAAATATTTTGAAGATCAATCAATTCTTAAAAGAGTTTGGAAGGTATAAAATTTCCATAAACTAATCAATTATTTCGAAAGAGCCTGAAAAAAAGTTTCTTATCCCGAGTGTCTTCGAACATTTTTAATTGTGCTTAGTGTGTCAATCTATTAATTGACATTCATTGAGGAATGCAGAGAATTAATTGAAACGATTACAAAAAAAAAAATTATTATCGAAAGAACGCAAATAACAATTATCGGAAGTCCTTCACGAATGGTACGTTGTTTTCGAGCCTTTTATCGCAGATTATATTAATCGCGTAGATATATAGAATTTTAGTAAACACGTGCGTCTTTAGCACATCCCGATCGGTCGATTTTCAGATGTATATTTTCTCAGATCCTTTTGGAATTTTTAACTCAATTTCTGCCTTACTATATATCCTTTAAATTCTTCACGTTCAAAAATACTTCATTCACTCTACTTCGCTTCTGTAAATATCTCAGAAATTATTATCGGAGCCTCCGATAGGGTCTTAAAATGGTCGAAAGTGAATAGTCGAAAATTGATCCGATAAGAGACTTAACCAGCCAGTTCTGTTATTTTCCGTTTCTCGTCATAAATTATCACTGTCGCTCAAAATATCCGAAATATCGCAGTCAGAACGGAGAAGTCGCGTACGTACGCGAATAAAAAAAAATTCAGTTTTAAGAGGATCCTAAAGAAAGCAAAGACTGAACTTGATTGATATCGATAAAACAGACTCTTTAATTCCAAACTAAAAGTATCGATAATAGTGATATCTTTAATTCAGTTTCTTAGGGCCACAAAAAACTTAAGACAGTAATGCCCGTATTTATAGTCAGACCTTGTATACTTGAGGCTTCCTTAAATTTATCTTTTAGATGCTCAGTAGCCAATGAAATAATTCGTAGAGCATTTGATGATCAATTTAAGGAAGCCTTAAATATAAGGCCTGACTATTAATACGGGCCTAAGACGTAAGGAAATCAACATGTTGGATTGGCTACTGCTTACGTTATACGCCTTACAGACTCTACCATGATTGATCAATTCGTTTACTGCTTAAGTTTTTTTTGTGTGCCATGGCCCTTATTATCTTTCTATTGGCCGCGGCACAGACTTTTGCATAACGCATAATGCATAGTGCATAAGTGCATAAGTGCAGTAAATATTATCTATCAATTAAAATTCTTCTTTTCCCTGAAATGGGAGAGAAGGAAGGACTCTGATTGGTTGATTTGTTTATGCACTATACGTTATGCAAAAGTGTGTGCTGCGGCCTTATCTCACTTAAACGTGTATATCTGTTCTTATCTAATATGTTGTAGCATCATCTCTTGCAAGATCGAGCACATACTGATAGACACAACTCTGTTTATCATTCTAAATCTTCGCTAAGAATACGTATACACCTAATTACTGAATATTTGTTTTTGCCTTAATTCCACAGAGTATATTGTTTGTTCAAGTAATCTAAAGTGCGATGCAGACTTATTTTCAATATATGAACTATAAAACTTTTATATTATATACTCAAGCGCAATAAAAAAATTTTACTGTAAAGTCAGTTTGAAGATTTTTATAGCACATTTTGTGATAAAACAGACAACTTTAGGATCCCCTTAATTCGATCAACTTTCCCGTACAGCATAGATCAATCTAGTTTATTTCCAGCAATATTGTAGCAACACTACAACATTCCAGAAATATTATAGTTACAAATGTTGCAGCAATATTGCCGCCAGCTTTTGTGCTGTATGCAGTTTCTTTCAGTGTCTCGCCGATCAATAAAACATCAATCCTCATATAACACGCTCATTAACTCCTCGTTAGATTTCCCACTGGCAGATCTTTTCTCACTTCGCTCCACTCAGTCACTCGTGCTCGTCGAAGGTGAAAAGTATATCTGCTCCTTCTCCTTCTCCATACAACTTAGCCTTTCTCCTTCCTTCTCTCTCTCTCTCTCTCTCTTTCTCTCTCTCTTTCTCCGTTGCTCTCTTTGGCAATCAGCTCGCTCCGTTACTTCGGGGCAAGTATCGCGCGAAGACGACTCGCTTGTGGGATCGGCTCGGCTTGGCACGGTCGTCGGAACGCATTAGTGCGCTTCGAACGCTTTCTACCGGAGTGTCCTCTCTGCCGCCGCCGCGTACCGTAACGTACACTGTGAATCTGTCCCTCTTCCGCGTATCACGGAAACTCGACCGTCGCCATCTTGGCCACCAAACGTGCGCGGGCGCAAACGAATGAGCGAGCGGAATTGCACCTCTGAAAAGAACGTAAACGTTCCGTCAATCTTCAGATCTTTCCGTTCCGCGCATCACGCAAGTCGGAACCTGCGACTGCGATTGTACCCGTGTCGTAACAATCCGTCGACCGGAGTCTCACGGACGAAGTTGCCTTGAGATTTTCTCGCGTCGCCCTTGACGAAGGGCGCATCAAGAGCAACTGCACGCGCGATTTACGTCGGAGGTTTAGCTACTCAAAAACGTGCAATTGGTGCAACGCGTGATAACTGTAAAGATTGTTGTCATTGACAGTTCTTTGAGTCACTTTGAATTCTTTGATTCCAACCGCGTTGCTTATACATTCTCAAATTCTCTAGATTATACCTCTTCTAACTAACTTAACCTAACCTCTTCAAGAGCCTAATTTTTATTGCAATTCCTCGAATCCACACATCTCTCCTAATACTCGAAAGTATCTTTAAATTTCTGTCGGAAATCAAGATTTTTCTAAGAATCTCGAATCTTCACGATCCTCTTACCGATTTCGACAAATTGCCAAAACTTTGTACAAATATTTTTGAATTAAAACTTCTAGTTCCTATAAAAAATCTTTGTGAGAGTCTTAAATTTTCAAAAACTCAGACTTGTAAAATTGTCACTCTTTTTTGGTCATTAATTTTCTAAAATCTGAAGGTCATTCCATTTTCCAGATGGACACATTCCTTTCTTTTTCCCTCGAAATTCCTCAAATATTCATATGTATACGCAACTAACATCGGAAATTCGAATTGTCGATAGTTTCATTTGATCTAATCGAGTTTGAGGACGCGAGTGCAGCAACAAAATGATTAATTGACCGACCAGACTTTTCGAAATCCTGATAATACATTTCACACCTGTGAAGAATTGGCCATTATCAGTGATACCTCCCAGTGGACCATGTTGGAATTCTCCGTGCAACATGCCGAAGTCGGTGCGTATAAACACGCGACCTGTGACTCCCGCGACCCGCAACGCGTGCGCGGAATAACGGCAGAAAAGCACTTTCTCGGACGCGCGCTTTTGCAATCGTTTGCATTTCTATTGTCCCTATGTTATTTTCCTTTGTCTTACTACATTATACAGGGTGTTCCACGCCAAATTTCTTGAATTGTCCTCTGTCATTTCCGCATTAAATTATTGAGAAGACAAAAATTAGGATTTTAAAAATCGAAATTAGGTCATTTAATAAAAACATATAAAAGTATGAGATTATAACTAATTTTTCTTTTAAATAGATAAGTTAGAAAACAAATTGATATAATAGATAACGTGCTCGTATACCGATTGGAATATACTTGTGTCTATTCATCACTTATATTATTTTTCGTTATCGAAGCTTCAAACAATCGCAATTATAAACAACTGCGAATTAAAGAAAGATCAACTTAACGGAGAAAGCCTACGGAGTATTCGGACAAATTGCTGTTCCGGCATTTGATCAGTGGGTTTGAAAACGTCAGTTAATAATTAGCCTAATTACAGAGAGCAGAATTCTACGAATGCAACGATGCGCGCCCTTTCGGATATGCTGTGCTTGCACAATACCGGCAATGAATACACGTGCGTGCACTACCAATAGGGGATTCTCAATTGAATGATCGCGATGTTATCTCGTTAACAGTAATTGACTTCATTATTCTTTTGCCTTCGATATAGTCTGCCTACAATTTTCTAGAATGTTCCTCCGCTGTTTATGAAGACGTCGTTACTAGAGGATTCCTCTAATTCTTGATTGTATATTTTCTTGGAGATACTCCAAGATGGATATATCTGTAGAAATATCCTGTGTGTGATCACAGTTTTTTATGTACATGTAATTATACAATATAACTGATATTATACGAGTTATACATATGTATAATATAATTAATGTTACAATTAATTATATATGTCATGAAATATTAATTGTATTATTTAAGTTTAAAATACATAAACTTTTAGTAAAGAAAGTTTTGAAACTAAGAAAAAACACTTGAGGGGAAAGCAAATTAAAAATTTATTTTATAATTTTTTAAATGTATAGCAAAATGGAACTTACTATTAATTTATTCCTTCTTTATATAATTTTCTAAAAGGTTCAAGCATTCTCAGCATAACAATGACCTTCTGAAATTTGTAAGTTGCTGAATCAAACCCATTTTTTACTTTCTAATGTGAACAAAACGTTTCCTTTTTTTTTACAAATATTTTTTTTAAAAGGGACAAATATTTTTTCCAACTTGACAATTGGAGATTGTGAAACCAAGAAAGGAATGAACTGAATTTCCCATTATCTCAGTTGTTTTAGCATATTAACAGCAGTCTTATTCAAAATAATTTTATTATTTCAATAATATTAACGAAGCAAGTAATATTTTTTATTATGTTCTGTTCAACGAGAGAATGACCTCTGTCTGCGCATAGGAGGTGATATAACGGGCAAAGTGAGGCTGTACCCATTATCCTATATGTAAATACGGTACGCCCGGGCCCAGGCTTAGAAAATTGAGCGGATGAAATAATCTTGACATTTTAATGTGACATTAAATTGAAATTACTGTAATATATATTTAAATTATACAGCTGAATATTTATGATATATGAAAAATGAAATCCATAATAGTAATATATTTTTATTTCATAATATAGTATAATATAATTGAATATCATAATTGTAGTATCTAACTTTTTAATTTGCAAGTGTAATTTGACAAATAAAGTCAAATGTAAATATAGTTAAAGTTAAAATAAACGCCTAAAATTCAAATCAAAGTATTATAATATTGAAACAATAAACAAAACATTAAAAGAAGAAAAATAAACTGTAACCTAACATAACTGAGTAAGAATACGAAGATAAATTATTGTAATAAAATGATATTATGTGATGAAAATATCACATAGATACTATGAATATGGTAACGATATTACATATGAGATTGACTGTATGTCATACACTGAAAGAAAAGATTGGCTGCTGCAACAAATTAGATGGTAAAATATGACATAGCATTTTTAATTGGCTGCAGCAGCCACTTTTTGGTTGCATTAGCCAATTGAAATCCAATACTGACATTGCGGAAAAATTGGCTGCAGCAACCAAAAATTGGCTGTTGCAGCCAATTAAAAATGCTATGCCATATTTTACCATCTAATTTGCTGCAGCAGCCAATCTTTTTTTCAGTGTAGGAAATTAATAATCGCTGTCAAAGATTTATTCAGAATCTGTTTCGTCTGTGATATTAATTATTAATGAATAATATACTGTCAATCATTCTATCAGTTATATAGTCAATTTCCTACATCTTTTTCTCTTCATCTTTTTATTTTTTATATCATTTTACTTTTATATGCAGAATAATTAGAGGAATCATATTGTGTAAAAAAATCATACAATTCCATTTAAAAAATCGAGGTGACCTTGAAGTCTCAAAAAATATGATCTTGAGAAAAATTTTTTGCTCATGATAATATATGAACAAGATCCCCTGTGATATTTTCTCATATCATAAAAAACAACGGAGATATTTTAAATGATCAAGTTAGAGGAAACATCCTATATAAAAGGATAATGTCCGCTGTCCGAGGAAAAGAGGACGAATATGGCAATCCTATATGGAAGTAAGGATCTTCTGAGAATTGTTTTATTGTTCTGTTTTGCTCTTTTCTATGACACATTTATCATACTTGTTTTTTATGGTAAGAGTTCGGCCTTTATCACAGTTTCTGATATCTCTTTTATCTTTACCTTTTAACTATTTTATTATTTCGTCTTTTCTCCAAGAAATATTCAGCAATTTTTCTAATTTCACGAAATGATACAGAGCATTATCCACACATGACAATAACAGCATGGTCGTCTAGTAAATGGTAAAACATTTTTGAACCATTCAAGAAATATGTCGCCGTTCATTTCATCATGATAATCTTTCGTATATTTTTTCCTCGATTTTTTCGATTCGAAACATAGAAATCCCCCAGAAACGAAACCAGCAATACTGCCAACATGCAGAACAATTAATCGCTTGCCTTTTCCACTTGGATTAGTTGGCCTCGCAGTTATCTCCTGAAGAAAGGCGTCCTTCTTGGATTTAATTGTTTTATCCATTCAAACTTATTCGTGACGTCACCCAAGTTATTTATTTATATTACCGTGGCAGGGCCGCGTACAGTCAATTAGAAAGGAATTATTGGTTAACAACTTCTTTTTGATTGGTCAATAAACGTATATGCGAACGCAGACGCAATCTCCAATCGCTAGGGTGATACGAGGATAAAGTTATTCATGAGCGGTCCTATATCATAAATATACCGAAATCGTATTTTTTGCCAAATTATTATTAAAGAAACACTTTCTTGCTAAATAATTTTTATTTTTATGAATAATTAAGTATTTTATTTATAAATTATTAATTTATTACGTATGTTTCATTATAACGAAAAAAATAATCAAATATATGACTCGGCAAAGAAGAAGTCTCATATCATATGCCAAGTCAAACATTTGATCATCTTTTTTGTTATTTTTTGATAGAATAGGACTACTGAGACACACACAATCACTTAAAGAAGAAACGCATCAAAAATAATACAGATGATGTAAAAAGCTATTGTAAAAACATTAATTATTATACATCTTAACATTTATTATTGTTATAATTATATTAATGTATGGAACATACATAATACGCTAATAATTTAATATTTAATTATTTATGAAAATAAATATAATTTAGTAAGAAAGATGTTTTTTAATAACGATTTGGTGGAAAATATGATCCCTGCATGTTTATGATATGGAATATTCCCCCCTGAGATAATCAGACAACGTCACGTGCGCGATTGACGACGCGATTGGAGCCGAGTCTCGCGAGTGGTGGAGAAACAGTTAGGTATTGCCTCAGGAATCAGCTCGAAGTGTGCATCTATGCCGAGCATGACATTTATTCACTGAACTAAATTTTTATGTTAATATTACCAAATTAAATTTTTCAATCAAATTATTTTGTTACGTTAACCGAAGAATTTATTTGCCCATATTCAAACAAGAGATTTAATTGATTCAAACAAATTTTGTTTTATTCAACCAAATAGGTTTCTCACTAATCACGTAAATAAGTGCTACGACATTTACGTAGTGACATAACTTGGCTCGTTGTCTTTTTCATGCACTTGGCATCGTGACGCTGTCGCTTTATATCTTTCAACCATCATGTTGTTAAGAGTACAAAAAGTTTTAATTACGTATGGCTTCTATGAAGAATAGTTTCGTCGCGCAACGCTTTACGCACCCGCTACA
Organism: Mycetomoellerius zeteki; assembly: GCF_001594055.1. Taxonomy (NCBI): domain Eukaryota; kingdom Metazoa; phylum Arthropoda; class Insecta; order Hymenoptera; family Formicidae; genus Mycetomoellerius; species Mycetomoellerius zeteki. The sequence goes on along the minus strand of NW_017257819.1, from coordinate 1,185,773 downwards.
AAGATTATCAAACAGATGAGTAATCAAATATCGCGCAAATTTTACGGGTGCGATCCAAGTTGGCCGGCGTTCTTGAAACGCAGCGACCGGTTCAAGGATCGTCTCGATCGTGACGATGAGATGTCCTCAATGAATCGAGGCGTGAGCCACGTGTTTCCTCAAGGCGAGCCTCTCTTTATTGCTTGCATCCGGACAATCCGTAGTAATTCGCATCGTTCGAACAGACAATTTTCTTCTCTTCGTCCGTAATTCTTTTTGAAAAGTTTTTTTAACAGAGTTTTTATAATGCATTATTGGTATATATAAAAAGTACACGTATGTGTGCGTACAGTTTTTTATCTTATGAAATTAATATGAATGCTAATTTTATATAAATTTGTGTAATTTGATAAAAAAAATCTTACAAAAGTAAATAGATGCGCCAAGAATAAAAGTAAGTATATGCAACAAAAGTTAACATAACCAAAAATATATGTATCCGAAAATTAAAAAATTTATTTAATCAAAAATTAACTTATTTAAAAACAGACATAAAATAAACGTAATTGGCCAAATATCTCAATTACTTAAAGAACAAATTTCGAAAGATTTCATAAAAAGCTTACACAAAAATTATCTATTTGTAATTAGTTAATTTATAATAAACATGTATATCTAGTACACTATTAATTATGTATATGGGTATCATTATTTATATATAATTATATTAGCGCAATTTTTTTTATTGATCCAGTACTCCAAAGGGTAATATTAGATCATGTAATTATATTAGATTAATTAGATTTTGCACGAACATGTTTATTTATATGATTAGGTATATGATATCATTGACTTTCAAGTTTCTTTCTTTTGGATTGAGTAAATTCCGCATAGAAACGTAATTGAGAATAAAATGCGTCATTTGAAAACAGAATTCTATGCGAGCGTATCTTTCAATGGTTTATTGCCGTATTCAATCGTTTATTGCGGTAAAGCTGAAAAACACGATCCCAGCTTTAATATGCCCTAATATGCAAATTTTATAATCATAAATCAAATAACAATGCGCGCGGAATTATTCGCAATGAAATAGAGAAAGAAAAACCGTGAGAAGTAGGAACCTCGTGACGTCTCTCGACGTAGTCGTGTATTTCGACATGAAAATCGAATATTGTCCCGTACACGACGAGTGAGCACACAAACGTTTGGAAATACCTCGAAAATACTTTAGGTACTCGTTATCTTGAAATATTTGTAATTTCCTCCCAAAAATCAGTAAAAAAATTTGTGTATTTGTGTTGGAAACGGTCCACTCATATTTGTGTTAACAGTTTGTGTTGAATTTTTTAGCATATTCGAGTGTTAATTTAACATAATGTGATTATGTTATTTAAAGATTTTTTGTGAAATTGATATTCAATGTTTCTTAGTGTCAAAATGACACAATTTATGAATAAGTGAACAAATAACATAAAAATAATGTTTTAAAACGTAAATTCTAAGACAAATGAATGAAATATGTGTTAATTTAATTTAACATATCATAAATGTTAATTTTCTGAAAAAATGTTCCACTGTTTGTTTACAAACCGTGTCGATGTTATCTTTCTTTGTATTTATTCTCTTACATAATATTTGTGTTACCTTCTAACATATTCATCTTGTGTAAAATTAACTAAAAAATTTGAATGGATCGTTTGGGACATGCAATTTATGTTAAATTCAACACATTTTTTCCAATTGTGTGATAAGTTGAAATTCTTAAAAATTAAAAATTAACAAAATCTCTAAAGGCTCAACGAACTAACCACTAACCACTGAACCGACCTAACCACTGAAGATGGTTCTGTGAGAACCGAAATGTTGGAAGATTTTATGTAATATAAAGTTTGAACAATATATTCCGTTTTGCACCGACAACGTGCTAGGCTCATTTGTCCTTACATAAATATTCTATTTGAAATTCTTATTCTGTTCCCTGTTCTTTTGATTATGCGTAGCATCTCAATGACTGCGTTTAGCGGATTCAACAATTGAATAAGCATCCGCTGTTATTGATGTATTCTTTTAGACTATTCAATCAGACTTTTATATCTAGAAGAATGAGTCCGCTGAACACGCCTAATAAACAAAGCGTGCAGCGGTTCTTCGCGTGCGCTCCGTGATCGTACCCAAACTTCCGCGCCCTACTTATTAACCACAGTACGACACTAAAAAATTCGTTTGAAGATTGAGAGTCCTAATAACATACTTAATTTTGATTGTACTAAAATTATTTCTGCAACACGTCATATATTGTAGTTATAATGACAAAATATGTAGAAGCAGTCCTTTTTGCAACTTTATATGTAAACTCAAAATTATGACATGATGAAACAATTTGGAAGAGGTATTCAGTGTACAAAAAACTACGAAAAATGACTAGTCTCGTTCTAGTACTTCTTTTATCGTCTTTTATACCGCGTGTTGCATCAACATATTGGTCAGTATATTAGGTTATTTTATAATTTTATAAATGTAATATCTTTTCTAGCAGGTATTACATTTTATAAATGTTATACTTTCTCTAAGTAAGTATTACATTTATAAAATAGCCGACCAATATGTTGATGCGACATGCGGTACATATATATTTTTATTGTGTTATGGAAATATTTTGAAGTGATTTTCAATGATATATAGTTATACATACTGGTATCTATAATATAATGAGAAAAATATTTTCAAAGTTAATAATTTTTCACTCTGATGAACAAATTAATTGATGTAATACCGCAGATGTAACGCTGCATTTAAACTTTACGTTCGACTTACAATAAGTATTAATAATGTAATATTAAAGTATTTTTATATCATAATTGCTTCTTTAAATTTAAATTTATAGATATAAACAAAAGAAAAAGAAAATGATCAAAATGTATGATTTTTAAAAAATCGGTTTTTATAATAATTTATTTCATTTTATGTCTTGAACCATTAAATTTTCTATAGGTTGTATTTTTGAATAATACATATATTAAAACTGGTTTATCGCGATATTTTTACTAGAAAATAAAGTATAATAAAAAATTCGAATCGCGCTTTTTTTACTCACGACTTTTTTCCAGAAATTACAAAACTTTGTCTCCTTCAGTCTCTCTCTCTCTCTCTCTCTCTCTCTCTCTCAATTATAAATTTCTCTCTATTTTTTTATTTTGATTTTCTCTCTCTCATTCTTTTTCTCTTTCCGTTTTTTTTTCTTTCTTATTCGAGAGTGCATTTTCTCTCCTATTATGAGCGGTCGTCTGGTCGATGCCCATAAATGCCGATCGTCGATTATCGGGCCACTGATCGACATCCAGGCAAGAATCCTGTGGTTGTCATCGGATCGCGGTGTACTGGATTTCTATGGGAATCCAGAACATGTGTCGATTACGTGACGGTGTGTCGCGTCTCTCGGCGATGTGAACCGTCTCCCCTGCAGTGCAATCGGAATATGCTGTCGGAAGTAGTGCGCCTTGAATCGTTCCGTTATTTATAAATATACTAACACTCAGGATAGTCGCGTTCATCGTGGCGACATTCTGAGAATATTCCATTACAATTTTTTATGAATACCCTTGGAACGCTAATACGCTATGTGGGTTATTACGGAGTCACGTCAAGGATTGCCTCAAGTGGTCCACGTTACTAACAAATTTAATTACAACGATCGAGGGTTAATTCGTGAGCGCACAGCCTTGAACTTTTTTCAGGCGCCCGACATTTAACAGTCATTGATGCCCCGAGCGTGATTACCAATCTGGAAATCAGTACGAGCGACCTGCGATTTATTTAAACGAGTCTCGTGCGTTAGTAATTTCGAAAGGATGGTGCAAGCTAGACGTTATTCGGCATATCGATTGCATTTGGAAATATACGCAGAGACGCATGCATAAAATATAAAGAGAGAATAATCATATATTATTTTTGTTGCCCGAGCCATGATGTAACATTGTACATAATGGCGAAATTAATAATGAATCAAAAGACCCAAATTCCACCCACGTTCACTCTCCTATTGCCGGTGTAATTTGTGTTCAAAACTGGAAAAAATAAAAAATTACAGATTTTTTTATCTATTTTATCTTCAGCGTTGGTCGCCATACTGAAATAAAAATAGATAAAGAAATCTGTAATTTTTTATTTTTTCCAGCTTCGAACACGAAATACATCAACGATAAATACATTAGCATGTATATTTTAATCGTGGAAAAGGAATTTTTATTCTGTGAAACCACTACGAAGAAATTCAACAGGAACAAAAATGTTAAAAACGCTAGTTTTATTGGTAATACAGGCGGCTCCAGCATCCCCTTAACACATAAAACATATTTTCATTATACGCGAATGTGTGTATTAAGACGCTTCCGTAAAACACTTTCATCTGCGCCCCTGGATGGCGAGGTTGTTTGCGATTTTGAATGGAGCTGTAAGCAAAGCCGCAGGCGAGTGCGAGAGACGGTGAGAGGCGATCTCGGGGTTATAGAAAGTCTTCAAAACGGCTTTTTTAACACGCGCACCACACACCGCGCCGTCACGATAAAGTGGAGCGAATTAACACTGCCTTCGCGAGCTAGAGATAGCTGATTTCAAAGATTTATTAAGTAATCCATTTCAACGGGGCGTTCACCTGATTGATGACCAAAAGAATGGAAATACTCGAATATTTTATCGGCCGATCTAAACTACTTAAGCACCCATCAAATATCGAAATGTTTAATGTGTTTGTAGGTACATCGAATCAGTGTATGTGTCTTCATATTTAAAATATAAATATTTAAATGAATAAATAGCAAGGTATCATATAACGTTCGAATATTTAAACATTTAAATGCCAAACGCGCGTGCATGTGTGAAAAATAGTAAAACTTACACGGTAAAATGATGTTATATTACAGCATAGTTAATTAGTTAATAATTATCTAATTACAAATAATTTTATTAATTAATAATAATATTAATGAAATAATTACATCATACTCTTGTTTTAATATAATACATAATTTTTTCGTGTAATATATTATTTAAGAATTCCGAAATTGATATATAAAGTGTTATTAAATGTTCTCTAAAATCCATAAATTTCTTTAAGAGGAGAGAGGAGTTTGAAAGCAAGATTAAATTGGGAATACTATAAAAGTATTATAAATACACTGAAAAAAAAGATTGGCTG